>NC_056737.1:175752841-175972841 GCF_019279795.1 Protopterus annectens | reverse complement strand
CACTTTTTGGCATTTTGCTTGAGCCCATGGCTTTAACATCAGGAATCTGTCTCAGTGAGGTCCTTTTGTAGGATCTCCACATCATTAGGAGTTTCGATCAAGGCTCCTAGTTTGCAGTCATCTGCGAACTTCATTAGCCAAAGACCTTCTGTGTTAGCCTGTACTTCAGAAAAGTAGATACCAAACAGGAGAGGACCTAGGATTGAACCCTATGGTACTCCACTTGTCACTGGACTGAAGTCGGATTTGGAGTCTGCCACTTTCACAGTGTGGGTTCTGTCAGTGAGCCAGTTGGCAACCCATCTTGTGACACCCATCTTGTTACACCTAGTTTAGTGAGTTTATCTATAATTCCAGAGTGGGGGATGGTGTCAAAAGCCTTGGGGAGATCTAGTAGGTTGTGTGAACCACCTTACCCTTGTCTATGGCTTTGGTGACTGCTTCAAAGAAGTCTATCAGATTTAGAAGACATGATCTGCCTTTTACAAACCCGAACTGTGTGGGGTCCAGAGTTTGGAGATTACCAATGTCTTTGCTTATAAGTTTCATGATGATAAGTTCCATGGCCTTGCAGACCAGGCTTATTAGGCTAATGGGGCAGTAGTTCCCGGGGTCCGTGGTGGCTCCCCCTTTGTGGAGTGAGATAACAGTCACTGTGCGCCACTCAGTGGGCACAAAGCCTGAGGTGAGGCTATGATTAAACATGGTGCTTAGGTGGGGTGCCAGTTCATTCTGTAGTTCATGTAGAACGCAGCCTGGGATGTTGTCAGGTCCCATGGATGCTGTGTTCTTGGCTTTGAAGAGTGTGTTTTTTACCTGTGCAGCCATGATTACAAGAACTTTGCATTCTTCCGGTATAGAGATGGGCCCTTTAGGGGGTGAGAGAGGGGTAAAGTTAGCACTCAACCTATCTGCCAGGATGTTGGCAATATCAGTTGGTTCTGTATATTTAATGTCATTGTACTGTAACTCAGAGCAGATCTGAGTGTTGCCATTGAGATTCTTGACATAGCTATAGAATGCTTTGTGGTTGTCTTTAGAATCAGTGGCGATGTTGTTTTCGTAACTAGCTTTGGAGGATTTTAAGAGGGATCTCAGCTTCTTACTGAGGCTGACCAGGGAGTTCCTCCAATCATGGGATTTTACTCTTTTTTTGCAACAGTTTCTTTCTTCTGTTGTAGAGTTTGTTTATGGCAGGGGACCACCAGATTGGCTTCCTTTTTTTTGGAGTATAGCATCTTGGTTCTGTCAGGGATAGCACAATTCATGCAGTCGTGTAAGTGCTTATAAAGTGCATTTGTGTAGGATTCAGCAGTCGTACCTCTACTGTTCATCTGCATGGGTGTCATGAAGTTTGCCACTTCTGTCTTAAGAAGTGAGAAGTTGGCTTTGGAGAAATTTTTTACGGTGGTTTCCCTAATGGGGGTGGGGGCGGGATGCAGATGTCTAGGGTGATTAGCTTGTCATCGAATCTGACCAACGAGGAAGTGACCTCAAGTGTGGAACACCGGTTGCCCATGTTGGTAATGACCAGGTCTAGGATATTGCTGACCCTGGTGGGGGTGTGGATAAGTTGATCCAAGGCGTTGGAAGTTATGAATTCCAGAAAACGTTGAGCAAAAGAGTTGGTACATGAGTAGTTTTCCCAGTTAATGGTGGGGTAGTTGAAATCGCCCATTATGAGGGTATTGGGTTGTACCCTACTATTTTCCAGTGTATCAAGAAATGAGGAGTGGGAATCCTGGGGCATGGTATATACATTTGCATATATATATATATATATATATATATATATATATATATATATATATATATATATATACATATACGTATACACACATACATATATATTTGTTCACACACACACACACACACACACACACACACACACAAGCACACACATGAGAATATGTGTGCAAGCATATTTAACCTAACCTTGGACTCACAAAACAGACAGCATAAAAACATATAGTAAGTACAAAATGTAAATATTACAAACTTCTATAAGCTGACTGCCACATCTACACATTTCTACAGGTTGATTGCATCAACCTAACTTAAGTAAATAAACTAGGCCAGATCTGCTTACCCAAAAATCATAATAAGAAAAACAAAATAAAAATATTAAAAAGTCCCAAAACTACAACTATAACGTAAAACACTCCTAAATATTAAATTCAGCTACAAAATAAATATACTAAAATAATATCAAGAAATAAAAAATAATAATCTCTCCCAGTCACTTCACTGGTAAAAATATAAACTAATCAATCACAGACAAATCCAAAACAAGTACATTACCAAGCACAATATTCTCACCTAAAGCAAACTCAAAACTTTATAAATATAAATAAACTGATATCTAACACAATAAGAAAAACTAAGACGTGATGCTTTAAAACTGAAAAACAACCAAAAGGAGTGCAGGAAAATGAGTTAACAGATATATTAGAATCCAACAAATACATTACTATTACAAATACAGAAAAATATTAGACTGCAACACAAAAATATAAATTAACATAAAACACCAAATATTCCAAAAAATTATGTCAGTGAAACACAGTCCTATGCAGCGATACTGAAACAAACCAAAGCTGAAACTTGTTCTAAGGTAATCCGACAGCACTACTCCCCTCCGTCAGAAAATCAAAGAACAGAACTACATGTGTATACTGGCATTCTATTAGAGAAATACCTCGCAGGATGCGTAGTAGCAAATCCCGCCCTAAACACACCTCCAGGCCGACATTTCCTGGAGGCATGTGGAATTTGCTGAATATTCATTCCTGTGCCAAAGTGCCGAACTGTTGTTTTTTTTTTACTTTGACACTATACCGACAGTGATATTTTACCGGTACATCTGTAATATAACCCCCCCCCCACTTCTTTACAAGTGTTGTGCAACAGTGCTGCTACCATCTTCTTAAAACATTTTCAGCTGGTAAAATGTAACAGTAGGTATACTTTACAGAAACTGTTTTGTGGTGTGACCTCTGCCTGACTTAAATGTAAAACGTGAAAACAACATTTTACTGGCTGAAAATGTTTTATGAAGATGGTAGCAGCATTGCTGCACAGCCTGTGCTTAACGGGTCACCTGTCCTTAAGCCATCCACATCTGTAGACAAGTGGGGAATGTGGAGGCACAGCGCCCTCACAAGAGGGTGCAGGGGGTTTGCCCCCTGCAAAACAGAGTAAAAGTAATATATTTTTTCTCTTTAACTGTACAACTAATGGATGCATGCGTGAATATTCAGCAGTTTCACATGAAGTGACATGCAAATTAGCATGCCTGCCAGTCATCGGGTGTTTCCACGCCCATTTTCTTTGTCAGTCACTACCGATACACCCATACCTGTGCAGAACTAGGTGCAAGGTACTTCTCTAATAGAATGCCTGCATACCTAAAATAAGGGAAATTCAAAACCACAACCACTAGAATGAACAGGAAACAAGAATGCAAACAGAAAGCAAACACAAACAGGAAAAAATGGGATATAGCAGGGGAAGGGGGCTATGGTGAAATAATTCAAGTATCTGGTATTGTGTATATGGAAACTCAATTCTTAAAATCCACAGCACCAGACCTTTCATTTATTATATCCCGGATCCTCATATATTTCACACATACATACATATGCATACACAAATTTCAAACTATGTGTACATACATACAAACATATACATGCACAAACAAAACAGCCAACTCCTTTCATATTCTTCTAAATCAGTTTGAAAATTTTCCCCAAGCAGATTTAGTATCTCATCCCTTCTGTACAATCTGTACCCCCAGAATTATTCATTCCACCTTTCAATTTCTGTGTTATCAAAACAAAAGGAATTGAGGAACATTTAGAAAATAATCTCTAATAATGCCCCACTGAAGCCACCAACGTCCGTTCCTGGTTCATCCTTTTTTGAAAAGAAACCTTCTCACCCCACCCCCACCCATCTTCCAAAAATATTCAAACACTCCATAAGATGAAACATATTCCCCGTCCTTTGGAAAACTACAATACAAAATTCTTCTCAAAATACCTAAGCCTAGGTCAGCTTTTGACTTCTGTACCATTTAATTCCTCTTACTGAAGGCAAAATCCTAGAGGCACATGTCTATTCACAGATCTCCTACATTCAGCAATGTCACCTCTTCTTTGGTCACCTGCATCAGCTCTGGATGGGAAAAGCACAATGACAGGCATCTGAAATCAACAGTGACATTCTAATTAACACCGACAATGGCTACCTTTCTGGTTCTCTCTTTGCTGATCCTTTCAAGGCCTCTGACATGGTTAACCACTACCTCCATATTAATTACCTTTTATCCACAGGTATTCGAAGTCTGTGGTTCAAAGTCCAAGAAACATTGGTAGAATTAGTGCAGGCTATGTACAAGGATCCAATGACTCAGGTACAAACACTGTTAAGCCTCACAGAGGGGTTCCCAGTCGGAGTGGGTGTACACCGGGGTTCATCTCTGAGCCCACTGCTGTTCATACAGTTAATGGACTACATTAGCAAACAGGCTGGAGGGGACATATCAACAAAGTTGCTCTATGCTGATGATGTGGCATTACAGGTAGACTCTGAGCAAGACCTCCAGCAAAGTTATAGAGCAATGGAATGCAAAACTGAAGGCACATGGGATGAAACTAAGCACGGATAACACAGTGGTAATGGCAGCAAACTGGGGAAATCAGAAGAAGCTTAGAATTGAGATAGAAGGGAAGATAGTGGAACAGGTATAGCTTCATGTATCTGGGAGGGGTGGTTGAGGAGAAGGGAAGTCTGAATGAAGAGGTCAAAGCTAGAATCAGAGGGGCTGCAGCCAACTAGCATAGAGTGTCAGGTGTAGTGTATGACAGAAGAATGCCAAAGAAGCTGAAAAGTAAGCTGTATAAACAGTGGTGCAACCAGTACTAATGTACAGTACAGAAACCTGACAGTAAAGGCAGAGCAGATGAAGAAGCTAGACGTAATAGAAATGAAGTGCCTGAGAGGGGTGGTAGGATGCACTCTGTCAGACAGTCAAAGAAATGAGGACATAAGTGCAGAAATCAAAGTAGCTCAATTGCAGAAAAGATCAAACAGAACAGATTACGGTGGTTTGGACCCATGTGCAGAAAAGCAGAAGACAGTCTGGTGAAGAAGATTTGGGAAAGACAGGAAGAAGGTAAGAGGAAATGAGGAAGCCCAGCAAAGAGATGGATGGATTTTGTGAAAGAAATCTGTGACAGCCAGGCATGAGTGTTGAAGAAGGCAGAAGTGTGGCACTGAATCAAGAGGGATGGCGACAGTTAACACAATTCTCTGACCCCTTGTAGAAAATGGGAACAAGGGGGCTGATGATGATGAGGATCCACAGGTATGAGCACCAGACCTTCTGAAAGGTTTAAAATTTCCCTGTACAACAGATGCTACAAAGAAACATGCATGTGGGCGTGCCAGCCCTCCCCTCCAGAAAACAGGCTCTCTGTGGAACCTAGTCGGACATTCGGTCCAACAAATTAAATATAAAATAAAAAATAAAAATAAAATAAAATAAATAAAAGTTAAGGTTAACTGTAACCTCTCCCACTCTGTCCCATTCATGTAAGGCACACCCCAGGCTCAGTTTTTCTGTCTTCACTTCTATAATCTATATTTATAAACAAACTTATCACAGACTTTGCTACTACATCAGTTATTTTGGTATGGAGAAGATATGGAAATCAGTATATCAAACACCTCTTACACTGTAAGCAAAAATCTCCTTGAAAGGTAACTACAGTAACTTTCTTCTGACTGAGCAAAATATGTCTCATTCTTACATTAAAAAAACACATATTTCATTTGGGACCAAGAAAACCTGTTTCTGGCCCAAGAAACTGGCAGATCCAAGTCACTAACACAGAAAATTCAGAAAACAACTGAATTATTGGCATATCCATGGATAGTGCTAAATCAGAGACTAAGCTGTAAACAAACAGAAGAGGGAAATGTAAAATTTATGGCACTGCAAGACTTAGAAAATGTCATATTTTCTGTTCCACAGAACATAGTACCATTAAGAAAAAATATTCTTTCTGTACAAACAGAATGCTTCCTCCCTTCTTACCTGCTGCCTCCAAGAATACAACCTCTTCTTTATAGGTAACAGGATCTGGATGGAGAGATGATAAAATCAACAAGCAAAGGAGAGTACTACTGCTAGAACTGAATCCATCCTCAAGTTCTGGTGAGTACCTTCACGATGTAGACTCTCTTTTTATAAAACGTCACCAAGGTGACCTTGATATATACACTGTATTTTATATGGCATATATCACTGACAGAAGTAGGTTAAACAATAACAAAGACAGCTCAGTGCACAAGTCCCATCATAAAAAAATGTCCAATCCTGGTAGGCACACTGTTTCCATGATTGGAAAAAATGACAGTGTAGAAACCTCAAGACATGGAAACATTCCTACACTGGGGTTAGGCCAGCCTCAGGGAAAGGATGGGCCCCTTGTTGTGGAAGGAAGTAGTAGCCCACAAAAGCCACAAATCAAAATGTCCAGGTGAATTATGACTGTCAGGTGAAACAGGAGGTCTGGATTTGGATCCAGAATCCAAGGAGGATGAATTAGATGAGGTCAAAGGAAGGGGAACAAACTCTGGACAGGCCAATAAGAGGCAATGGCGATGACTGTGCTCTTCAATCGAGATGCTTTCTGAAGAAATTTGGGGGTTAGAGGAGTTGGGAGGTAAGCATAGAGGAAATTGGAGGGATAATCGTGGAAGACAGTGTCTCTCAGTGACTCCCCTGGTGGGGGGATCAGGATAAAGAATCTGCTCCACTTGTTGTTAAGGGGAGATGCAAAGAGGTCACAGCATGGCCGGCCCTATTGGGGGAATATCTTCTCCGCAATTTCCTTGTTGAGAGACCACTTGTGAGGTAATAAGACAGACCTGCTTAACTTGTCTGCTATCACATTGAATCCCCCTGAATGTGCTTTGCTATCAGAAAGCGATTGGATGAGATTGCCCATTGCCAAACTCCAACAGCTTCTCATCATATGGGGTAAAATCTGGTTCATCCTTGTTTTTTGCTGTACCAGACTACTGAGATATTGTCTGTCTGAATCACAATAGTCCCTGAAGGAAAGAGTCTTGAAAGGCCTGCAATGCTAGCAGAATTGCTCTCATTACTATGACATTGATATGTATGTTGGCCTCTTCTGGTGACCAGATGCCTTGAACAATCTTTCCCAAGAAGTGTCCACCCCCACCCAAATTGGGATGCTTCTGTGGTCACTATGGTCTTGGGCTGAGGAAATACAAAAGGGCAGCTTTGTAAAATCTGTTGTGATCAAATCCACCACCTGAAGTACTTTTTGCATGCCTGAGTTATTTTGATCTGGGTGCACAAAAGCTGGTGCAGGATGGACCACTGAGTCACCAGGGTCCTCTGAAGAATTCTCATATGGTATCTTGCCAATAGAACCAAAAATATCACATTAGACATTGACCCTAAAGCCTGTAGAATCAGTCGGGCTGACAGTGAGGAATTCTGAATTATCTTTTTTGACTTGAAAATGAGTAATGTGTACCCTTGGCAAGTGAAGGGAAGGCTGTCACTAATACAGTACTGAACAAGCCTCCTATGAATTCTGGCACTCGCGTTGGCTCTAGCTGAGATGTGCTGGGCTTGATGGTAATGCCTAGGTGGCAGCACAATTGGAATACATAATCTCTTGCTTTGATTAATACATGCCTGGCTGGAGTGGTTATGAGCCAGTCAGTCAGATAACAAAACACTCAGAATTCATGCAGTCTTAAGTAAGCCACTACTTCTGCCATGCATTTTGTGAACACCCTGGGGGCTGTGGTGAAGCCAAAGGGCAGTGCTCTGAATCGGAAATGATTGGTTCCCAGACGGAAGCTCAGGTGTCACCTGGATCACCTGTTCATTTTTATGTGATAGTATACATCCTGAAGATCTACTGAGCACATCCAGTTGCCCTTGAGCAGGAAAGGCAAAATGGAATGAACAGTAACCATCCGCAACTTTCTATACTGAACCGATTTGTTCAGATTGCTGAGATCCAAAATTGGTTTCCAGTCCCTTGTTTTCTTTGATACTAAAAAGAATCTTGAGTAAGTTCCATATTCTATCTGGTCGGGAGGGACCTCTTGGATGATTTTTTTTTTCTAGCAACTTTTTTACTTCTAGAGCTGCTGCTTTCCTCTGACCAGGTGTAACACTGGGAATTTTGTTTAATGTTGAAGGAGGAAATAGGGAAAAGAGAACTGTACAACTTCTGGAAATAATATTCTGCACCCATGTATCTTTTATAATGTCTAGTCAGACTCGGTGGTGCAAGGAAAGATGCCTCCTAACTGCCTCTAGAGATGGACAATCGGGCTTCCTTTCAGGAGTACTGATAGGGTATGTCAGAGAATGAATCTCTAGACCCCTGGTTCTGCAGGCCTCCTCTGCTACATGGGTGGCATCTTCCATTACAGTCCCCCCCTCTGCCCCTGGGGTAATGATCTCCAAGTGGATCTTGGAAAGGACCCTAAGGCTTTTTGAACCACATCTGATTACCACCTCATTGATTCCTAGAGATGGTTCTCTGAGAGGTTGAAAAACATATACCCGCCGCAGACAGGGTCTTACCATCTTGTTCACACCTGTATAGTTTGTCCTTCACTTTACGGCCAAACAACAAACTTCCGTCAAAGGCAGTATTGACAAAGGAAGACTTGAAGGGCTCTGCAAAATCACACAAGCACACCCAGGCTTGTCTCCCAATGAAAATGCCTGAACCTGCTGCCCTTGAGGTATCTTCAGCCGTTTGTGAAATGAGCCTCATGGATGAATTTGAGACAGATTGTAGGGTAGCCAACTGAGAGGCCACAGACATCTGTGCATCAGCAGAAATGGTTCCTGAGAGGGATTTGAAGAGTTCTTTAATCAAATCTCTCTGAAGTCTGCAGTACACCAAATAATTCAGTGACCTCAGTGTGAAAGTCACTGAACCATAAACATACTTCCCAAAACTGTTCAATGTCCTAGCTAGACTCCCTGTTGGGGGGGGGGTGAACAGATGAACTCTGCTCCGTGAGTTCTTTCTTTGTGGCCGCTGCTATGACCATGGAATCTACAGGTATTTCTTTGCTACAGAATGCTCTTCCCTTCGGTGGTGCCGGGATCCTATCTGGTCTCTTGGGGATTGGTTGAACAGCATCAGGTTCCTTCCACACCCACCAAGAGATCAAATCAATTAGCTTGTCGTTGGGTGAAGTCACCCAGGAAGTAGATGGGCCAGACCCAAATGCCTCCAGAAATATCGCTTCTTCTTGGGAAGGGTTATCGGTAGACCAACAACCCCTTTGCTTAAGGATCTCCAGAATGTGTCCAAAGGAGGCATCACCAGGTGATGATTTTCGGGACCCTTTCTCATCATTGAAATCAGTATCTTCTGTGATTGACTCCTGAGAGGAGTTTAAGTGCCTCCTCTTGCACTTCCTCTTCCTAGAGACTTCTTCAGTGGGATGCTCTTAAGAACTATCAGAAGATATAAAAATATTCTGCTGGGTAGCCTGTTGACTTTATGTTGGCTGTTCCTGTGGAGTAGAGTGATGAGGCTCAAGGCATAAAGACATAGGGGGACCAGATAGTAGATACATGGGGGTGGAATCGCCTGTACTCTAGAAGAGAATACTCTCTCTACCACCTCAAAAGCAGAATGCCCCTTGGAGAAGGAAGCTGACAGAGCCAAGAAGTCATGCTTCCAGACCATCGGCTCCCTCTGACCTGAAGGTATCCTGCCCAAGGCAGAAGTCAGAGCCGAGTTATTCAATGCCAAGGCTCCAAGGGGCAGAGATGGCTCCGACAGCTTTGGAATAGACTCTAGCAACTTGGACCTGCCAACAGTGCTTCAGCTCCAAGAGTTATCCAGCTCCGAGTGGTCAACTCAGAGACTGCATCTGAGCTGAAGACACCACAATCTTCAGATCCGATACAGAAGGTGCCAGAAGATTAAGATCCAAGGGCTCTGAAGCCAAGGGATGGATCAGAGAAGGAGCCAAGATGGGCGGAGTGATACCAATGAAAGTGTCCTGACCCAAAGAGGTAGGATCCGGGACACCTTCAATCTGTATCTGTGCCGAGAGGAACTTCCTCATCATTCTATCTATATCTGCCGCTTTAAGACTTCTGGAAGAATGGGAAGAAGAAGCTAGGGAAGGGGACCTAGAGTGATGGCACCTCTCTAAACAGGGGAAAAGTAAATGAGAGGGGACAGGTTCCAGAGAAGATGCATATTGGGACCAGAGGAGCTTTTTGGGCTCCAAAAGAACCAGATCCAAAGAGACAGACTTTGTATCTGAAACTGTCAGATCTGAGGATTTGGCCTTTGGATCCGACCATTTCAAGATCTTCCAGGCTGACTCTTTGTTCAGATCAGATGAAGGAGTGGAGGATCCAGAAGGTTCTGGTAGTCATTTTCTCAACTCTTTTTGGCCTGCCTTGGAGGGTTGAGTTCCAGCCAGTGACTCTGAAAAAGTTGTAGGAAGAAGTCCCTTCAAAATCAATTTATTTTTTCTGTCTATCAAAGCCCTAGGATTATAGGACTTGCATATACTGCAAGGGACTTTTAAATGGGCAGGGCACAAAGAACATACACAAGAGTCATAAGCATCTGACAAAGGGAGATTGTGCTCACATTCTTTACAGTTTTTGAAACCCGAAGGTTTATCAGACATTATTCCTGTAATACTAACAAAGAATAATAAGGCAGAAAAGCTCTTTTCTTTTTTTTTTCTTTTTTTTTTGTTAAAGTCAGAAAATAAAATAAATTACCAATAGGGATAAGGGAAGTTAGCTTAGATTAAATTTAAAGAAGTATAACATAGAACATGTATCAAAAAAAAAGTGTTAACAGTAAACTTTTATCACTCACTAAACACTTGAGAACTGACAGCGAACATGTCCATATGCAAAGCTGGGAAACAAGATCTGAGGTGCAGAAGAGGGACTGGGGCATTGTGGGTAAGGGAGGAAGTTAAGAGTTTGCAGTAGCCACAAGCTGTAAAATGTAGCCGAGTCGGATCCGAGGATCAGATTCAAACCCACGTGTTCAGGAATGAATGAAAATTGACAACATCAGATGAAAGGTTATAAAAGTTATGTACTCACCGTAATGATGCATCTGTGTTGTCCATTTTCATTCTTCCTCAACTGATAGGTCTCAGATCTGGCTCAGCTGCTTTACTAGATTCATGGATCCAACTCTTGAGATCCTTCCTTACCCATAATGCCCGACTACCCAATATACTGCAGATTGATTTTGCAGCCTCCCAGTAGCAATAGTTTGCCCTGTACAGACACAATTGAGAAGAACCAGCAGAGATAAAACTAGTTCAAACAAGGAACAATAGGTTATCTAGAAAAAACCCTTAGTTGCCCTCCAGGAAGGAAAGAAGGAAAGGAAGGGGATTAGTAGGACGTGGTGTTGAGGAAGAATGAAAATGGACAACACAGATGTGTCATTATGGTGAATACATAAAAAGTTATGCACTCACCATAACGTTCCATCTGTGTTGGCCATTTTCATTCTTCTGTTGGGTTCTTGGATCTGACACGGCCATTACTAAAGCTCATGGTAACCAAAAAGCTCTCAGCCTTCTCCCTTACCCATAATGCACCAACAGAAGGAAGCTGACAGAGCCAAGAAGTCATGCTTCCAGACCATCGGCTCCCTCTGACCTGAAGGTATCCTGCCCAAGGCAGAACTATATCTGGAGCTCAACATAAAGGAAAGTGGTGTCCTTACAATATCTCATTCTTCCAGAAGTCTGTTGTGAAAAGGGTTGGGGGGTTAGTGGGCAGGAAATCTGAGGAAGAATGAAAATGGACAACCCAGATGGAACGTTATGGTGAGGACATAACTACTTTATCTGATGTTATCAATTTTCATTCTATCCTCAACTACTGGGACAGAGTCCCCAGCTACATAAAATCCCAGGTGGACTCTAAGAAAGGATATTCCTGAGCACAGCTGGGCCAAAGGCTGCTCTACCCAATGCAACCAGATCCAGTTTGTAATGAGTGATAACTGTAGGAGGACTGGCCCAAGTTGCAGCTGCACAAATGTCATCCGTGAAAGCAACACTGAAGAAGATATCATGGGCCTAGTTGAATGGGCTCTTACAGGTTTAGGTAAGGTTAGATCCAACTTGTATAGATAAAAAGAAATATAATCAATCAGCCATCTGGCTAGAGTTACTTTTGTAACTGGTTTGCCTAATTTCAAATCTGTAAAGGAGACGAACAATTGATCTGTCTTACTGATTTCTTTTGTCCTATGTAAGTAGAAATGTAATTGTCTGTGAACATCCAAAAAATGCAACAGATTTTCACCTTTGTTTGCAAATTTAGAAAAGAATACTGGCAAATGAATGGATTGATTGATATTGGATTCTGACACCACCTTGGGAAGGAAAGACGCATTGGTACGTATATGAAAATCAAGTATCATTATGAAAAATCAAGTAGGGAGGTTTCCATGACAATGCTTGAAGATCTGAAATTCTCTTTGCAACGGTAATGGCCACTAGAAAGATAGTTTTCCAGGTCAGGAACTTAAGATCGCATTTAGCTGCCAGTTCAAAGGGGGAACTAATTAAGGCCTACAGTACCATGTTCAAATCCCATGATGGAGTAGGATCTTTATAATAGGCTCTCAATAGAAGAGTGCCTCTCAAGAATGCTTTGCAAAGTTTAGGAGAGGCCACAGAAGAATGTTCAAACCCAATATGGAAATCAGATATTGCCACTAACTTAACTTCAACAGTAGAGGAGATTATCCCTTCATTAAAGATTAATACCAAAAATTCAAGTATTGTATGTATCAGAGCTGAAAAGGGAGCAGTGTGTTTTTGTTGTGTCCAGTAAACAAACCTTTTCCATTTACTTGTATAAATCTTTCTTGTAGATGGTTTACAGGACGATAAAAGGATATGACAGACAGAGGAAGAGAGCATCGGTTGTCTGGCTATTAAAAAAACTTGAGAAACCATGCTGTTAGCTTAAGGTTTGAGATATCTGGATGAACCATATCTGTCAGATGTGACAGGAGATCTGGAATCAGATCTAGTACCCAAGGTTGGCAAAGTAGATGAGGCCATAGGAAGGGGAACCAAATCTGATGAGGCCAGTAAGGTGCAATGAGGAAGACTTTGTTCTTCAACCTGGCAACTTTCTGCAGAATTTTCAGAATCAGGGGAATTGGTGGGTAAGCATAAAGTAGACTGGGGGACCAATCATGAAGTAGAGCATCCCTCGGTGATTCCCCGGAGGGGGAATTAGGGCAAAGTAGTTGCTGCATTTGTTGTTTAGGGGAGAAGCAAAGAGATCACAGCAATGCTGCTCCATTAACAGAAAATAATTTCTGCCACTTTCATGTTGAGGGACCACTCATGAGGTAAAAGAATGGACCTGCTCAATTTGTCTGCTATCACGCTGGGCTTTCCCAGAATGTGTCTTGCTATGAGAAAGCAGTTGGATGAGATCGTCCATTGCCACACTCTGAGTGCTTCTCAACACAAGAGGTAAGATCTGGTCCCTCCTTGTTTGCTGCTGTACCAAGCTACCAACATATTGTTTGTTTGAATAGAAATTATTCCTAAAGGAAGAGTGTCCTGGAAGACCTGCAATGCTAGGATCACTGCTCTCATCTCTGGAGAATGAAAGGAGGCCATGTAAAACTTGATCCGAGTGAATCCACCACCAGAGAGTGATTCTTATTTGTGCTGATGTGCTGATAAAGAATCGATCACTGTGTTGCTAGCATCCATCGAAAACTTCTCATATGAAATATTACAAAAAGAACTAAGTTTGTGGTAGCTGATAAGGTTTGAAGGATCAACCGGGCTGAAATTCTGGTAATGTGAATTATTTGCCTGACCTGCAATCTGATAGTCTGTATTCTTGAAAGAGAAAGAGAAGCTGTCACTGATATCGTGTTGAAGACTGCTCCTATGAATCCTAAGTTTTGAGCTGGCTGTAGCTGAGACTTATAGTTTACAGTTATCTCCCAGATGGGAACAAATGTGAAGTATCTGATCGCTTGCCCTTGTTAGTATACACCTGGTTGGGGCTGTAATAAGCTAGTCATCTAGATATGGAAAAAGATGGAATCCTTGCAGTCTCAGGTAAGCTGCCACCACTGTCATGCATTTTGGAATCACCCTGGGGGTTGTGGTGAGGCCGAAGGGCAGTGCTCTGAACAGGTAGTGACTAACTCCCAGCCAGAAGCGTAAACACCTTTTTGATTGTCTGTTCATCTTTATGTGATAGTACACATCCTGAAGGTGTATTTAACACATCAGTCATCCTTACCCAGGAAAGGTAGAATGGACTGAACGGTGACCATTCGAAACTTTGTGTGTCAAACTTTGTTCAAAATGCTGATATACAAAATTGGTCTCCAGTCCTGTGATTTCTTTAGCACTACAAAGAACCTTGAGTAAGTTCAGGATTCTATCTGGTCTGGCAGGACCTCTTGGATGACTCTTTTTCTAGCAGCTTTTGTATTTCTAGTGCTGCTGCTTTCCTCTAACTGGGTGGAGCATCAGGAATTTTACATACATTGGAGGTGGAGGGGAAAAAGGAATTATATAACCTCTGGAAATAATCCTCTGCACTCAAGTATCTCTTATTATAGCTAGTCAGGTTCTCTGGTGCAGGGATAGTTGACCCCTGATTGCCTCCAGAGGTGGACAATCTGGCCTCCTTTCAGGAGAGCTGGTAGGGTCTATCAGAGAAAGAATCTCTGGACCACTGGTTTTGCAGGCCTCCTCTGCCATGGTGGCATTGTCATCCATTAGAGTATCCTCCTCTGCCCCAAGGGAACTTTCTCCATGTGTGCCGTGGAAAGGACCCTGGGATTTCATGAACCATGTTTTCTGACCATCTCACTGATTCCTAGAAAAGGATCTTTGAGGGGTCAAAAAATGTCAGCTCACTTCAGACAGGGTCTTTCGATCCTTCTCACACCCGGATAATGTGTCTCACTTTTGGGCCAAATAATGAACTGCTGTCAAAGGGTGCACTAATGAACGAGGACTTAAAAGGCTCTGCAAAATCACAAAAGTGCATTCAGGCATGCCTGCTAATGGATATGCCTGAACCCACTGCCCTTGAGGCACCTTGAGCAGCATGTGAAATAAGCCTCATGGGCGAATTTGAAATGGATTGAAGGATTGCCAGCTGAGAGGCCACAAACCGATTGAGCCTCACCAGTAATAGTCTCTGAAAAGGATTTTGAAAGTTCCTTGATCAAATCCCTTTGTAACCTAGTAAAATGTGCCAAATACTTCAGTGACCTAAGAGCAAAGTTCACTGATACATAGACATGCTTCCCACACCTGTCCAACTCCCTAGACTCACAGTTAGGGGGATGAACAGAAGAACTTTGTTCAGCAAGTTCCTTCTTGGTGACCACCATCATGACCATGGCATCCATGGGCACCCTCTTACTCCAAAATTCGTTCCCAACAGGTGAAGCCAGAATCTGATCTGACCTCTTAGGGATTAGCTCAGCTGAGTCAAGCTCCTTCCACACCCACCTAGAGACCAAATCAATGAGCTTGTTGGCAGGCAAAGTAACTCAGGAGGTAGATGGGCCAGCTCCAAAGGCCTCCAGAAATACTGATCCCTCCGTGAAGAGTTGCTGGGAGGTCCAAACACCTCACTGCTTCAGGATCTCAAGGATGTCTCCAAATGAAATGTCTTCCAAAGGTGATAGTTGGGACCCTTCTCCCTCTCAGAAATCAGTATCTTCAGTGACTGACTCTAGTGAAGAGTCCAAGTGCCTCCTCTTGCACTTTCTCTTCCTAGGGACTTCCTTTGTGGGATGCTCAGGTGAAGTGTCGGAAGAGATCGTGAAACCCTGCTGGGTAGTTCGGGGGTCTTGAGCTGGCTATCCCTGTGGCACAGAATGAGGTGGCTCCAACTGCAAAGACATCTGTGAACTAGATTGAAGATTTGGGGGTTGGATCCATCTAGCCTATTGGATCAGAAAATACCCTCTTCACTACCTCAAAGGCCGATCACGTTGGAGAGAAGGAAGACCCCAGCCCTGAGAAGGTTAGCTTCTGGACCACTGTCTCCCTCTGCTTTCAAAGCAATTTTCCAAAGAAAGAAGTTGAAGGTGAGCTATCCAGTGCCAAAGCACCAAGGTGCAGAGATAGCTCTGAAACCATCGGAATCAACTCTAGCTCCTCAGATCCAACAAGGAAGTGTCAGCTCCAAGAGTCATCCAGAAATGATGCTGTAGGAGCCAGTGCACTCAGAGCTAGCTTCAGATCCGAAGATAAAGTTATATTTGAATCCAAGCCAGATGGACCTGGAAGGTTGGGGTCCAGGGACTCTGAAGCAATCAGAGGGATCAGAGAAGGAGTAAGAAGGGTGGTGAGGTAGATGGGTGGGTTTCCTGGCCCCAGGGCTGGGAACTGGTAAAACACCCATTTGAATCTTTGCTGAGAGAAACTTCCTCATCATTCTGTCCACATCTTCCTCAGTCAAACGTCTGGATGAATGGGTCAAGGCAAGGGAAGGTGACTTGGATCTGCACCTTTCCAAAAAAGGGGAGGGAACCCTGGAAGGCACAGGATCACATGAAGGGATACCTGGTCCTAGGAGGAATTATCAGATCTGAAATAGTCGGATTTGTGGTTTTCTTAGTTGGATCTGAGGATGCAGGATCCACTAACATTTTCTTCTTTGGATCTGAAAGAGAGGAACTTGGGCTTTCAGATCCGACCTTGATCTCTTCCTTGATGGCTCCAAAGATGGAGTCAAGGGAGTAGAAGGCTTAGGAGAGCTAATTAAAGACTCCTTAGCTTTTATTTTGGGGGATTGAGCCCCAGAGATAGCTTCACCAAAGGAAGACGGCAACAAAACTTTCAGAATTAGCTTGTTTTTTCTATCTACAAGAGCCCTGGGATTGAAATTCTTAGATATGGAACAATCTTCCTGCAGATGTTGGGGACCCAAACAATAAACACACAGAGTATGAGCGCCTGAAAGAGGCAATTTGTGCCCACATTTCAGACATTTTTTGAAGCTGAAAGGTCCTTTTTTTGACATAGTGAATAAAGAGAAAAATAGAAAAGTTTTTTTAAGCTAAATGAAGGAAGAGAAGAAAATACCAGCAATGGTAAAAGAAGTTGCACTAGCATGTAAGAAAAACAGCAGGAAATGGAAATGGAATACCAACAATGGTAATAAAGAATTACAATAATGTAATGAGGATAAGACAGTATATGAAAAAGATATATATAAGATATTTAAGAGAAAGAACTACAATGATCTTAATGGAAACTCGAGAGCTAAGGCTGTCCATGTCTTTTTGTGAAAAGCTGCAAACAAGATCTGAGGTATATTAGGGGGTTGATGCATTATGAGAAAGGGAGAAGCTCATGAGCTTTTTGGTTGCCACAAGGTTTAGTAATGGCCGAGTCAGATCAGAGGTTCAGATCCGAACCCAACAGTTGAGGACAGAATGAATTTTGACAACATCAGATCTTTTGTTTCTGATGTAGTAATTTTCATTATCTAGATGTACCTTGGGTGGTCCTCATGGAAGGATATTTCAGAGTACTGTGAAGCCAAAAGCAGCTCTGTTCCTAGAAATCAAATCCAGTGATCACTGAACCAAGTGGCAGCTGCACAAATGTAATCTATCAAAGTTCTTGAACAAAGAGCTAAAGAGGTAGCCATCTTGGAGGCTTAGACAAAGGTAATCCTCTCTGTTTCTAGACAAAGGATATTTAATCAGTCAACCATTTAGCTTTAAGCACTCTGTAAGCTGCGATGCCAATTTGTTATGAAAAAAGGATATAAATAATTGGTCAGATTTTTTGAAATCTTTGGTTTGATGAAGGTAAAAAGGTAGTTGCTTGTGCACATCCAAAGAATGTAGTATGTATTCACCTTTATTGGAAAATTTTGTGCAAGAAAATTGGGAGGTTAATAACCTGATTAACGTTAGACTCAGAAGCCACCTTAAGTAAAAAGGATGGGTTAGTATGTACAGACACCCTATACTTATGAAAGATCAAGTATGGAGGCTTGGAAGAAAGGGCCTAGAGTTCAGATACTCATCTAGCTGATGTAATGACAACTAGGAATAAGGTTTTCCAGGACAAAATGTTTAGGTCTGAAGTAGATAGTTAAATTCCATGACTGAGTAGGGCCCTTGATTGGGGGCCTAAGTAAAAAGGTACCTTTCAGAAAGGTTTTTCACAACTTAAAAGATGCCAAAGAAATAGCAGTCAGCTGGACTTTGACAGTAGAGAAACTAGCCCCCTCTTTGAAAAGGGATGCTAAAAAATCTGGGACTGTGGAGGCTGGGAAGGAAAAAATCCAAATCTCTCTGGAGGGTCCAAATAGAAAACCTCTTCTATACACTTCTGTAAGCCTTCCTAGTAGAAGCCTTTTGAGAGGACAAGAGAATATGCTAGACCAGGGAGGAAAGCCCAGACTGTCTATCCATCACTGAATCTGGAGAAACCATGTGGTTAACTTGAGGCTTGTTATGTCTGAAGGAGCTATCCACATCAGAAGAGACAGACTGTCTGGACTGGGGTCCAGTATCCAGGGCTGATATTGAAGGTGAGGCCACAGGAAGGGAAACCAAATCTGACGAGTCCAAAAAGATGCAATATGGATAGGTTCATAGATTAGTACTAGACTAACTGCCCTTGTGGACCATTTTAAGCCTAGTCAATTACCCTATGTGAAAATCAAACCCTGTACCTTGTGTCTATAAGATAAACACCTTAACCATTATGCCAGCCTCCCCACATAACTCTGCTCTTCAACCAATAAGCTTTTTGTAGGAATTTAGGGATTAAGCATAGAGGAGACCAGAGGGCCAACTGTGAACTAGAGCATCTCTGGGCAATTCCCCCAGTGGAGGGATCAGGGCAAAGAACCTGCTGTTCTTGTTGTTGAAGGGGGAAGCCAAGAGACTGCAGCATGGCTGGCCCATTGACAGAAAATTATGTCTACCACTTTCACTTTGAAACATCATTCATGAGGAAACATAACAGATCTGCTCAGTATGTCTGCAAGCACAGTGACTTTCTCCCTGTATGTGTGTTACTATGAGAAAGTGACAGGAAGGGATTGCCCATTGCCACACTCTCATTGCCTCACAACAAAGAGGTTAAGACATGGTTCCCCCTTGTTTACTGATATACCAGACCACAGACATATGGTCTGATTGGATTGCAATTGTCCTGGAAGGGAGAGCATCTTGAAAGGCCTACAACTCCAGAAGAATGGCTCTCATCTCCAGGACACTGATATGCAAATTGGCATCTTGAAGTGACTGGATACCTTGAACTGTCCTTCCCAAGAAATGGCCCCCACTCCAGATGGGAGGTGTCTATGATTAGTGTGGTTACCTGTAAAGGTAAAACAAATGGACGGCCTTGGGAAACTTCATTTGAATGGATCCACCAAAGAAGGTGTGTCTTGCAAACTGTGTAATCCTGACTGGTGTGTACAAGGGCTTTTGAAGAATAGACCACTGAACTGACAAAGTCCATTGTAGAATCTGCATATGATATCTGTCCAATGGAACTAGAGTTATTGCTGCTGCCATGGACACTAAGGGTTGCAAGACTAGTCGTGCTGGAGGAGAGGAAAGTGAGATCACTTCCTTTACCTAGGATATGAGGGTTTATACTCTTGTTGTAGGAAGAGACGCTATCTGATTGTGTCTAGATGACAGCCAACGAACTCCATTCTCTGTAGAGGAGTGAGTTGCAACTTGTTGCAGTTGACTAAGATGCCAAGATGGTGAAACAACTGGAGTAAGTACTTCCTTGCTTATAACAGTAGATGCCTGGTCAGAGCAGTCAGAAACCAGTGTCTAGATACAGAAACACCCAGAATCCTAACAGTCTAAGGTGTGCTGCTACCACCGCCATGCATTTGGTGAACACCCTGGGGACTGTGGTGAGACCAAAGGGCAGTGCTCTAAACTGGTAATAACTGTCTCCCAGCCGGAAGCACAGATATCTTCTGGAGCTCCTGTTCATTTGATGTGATAGTATACATCCTGAAGATCTACTGAGCACATCTAATCATCCTTTCACAACAGGGGCAAATGGACTGAACAAAACCATAGAGAACTTTGAATAGTTCACATACTGGTTTAATTTGCCGAGATCCAGAATGGGTCACAAGTCCCCTGGAATTGTTTGGCACTAAAAAGAATCTTTAATAAATTCTGGATCCTATCTGGTCTCCGGGGACTTCTTGGATGATTTTTTTTCTAGCAACTTTCCTATTTATAGAGCTGCTGCCTCCCTCTGATTGGGTGGAACATCAGGGAATTTCCTCATTTTTAGGGGGGGGAGATTTGGAAAAATGGTATAAAATAACCTCTGGATATGATCTTCTGCACCCAAGTATCTGCTGTGATGGATGCCCATGCTTCTAAGTGCAGAGACAAGCACCCCCTGACTGCCTCCAGAGAAAAGCAGCCAAGGAAACATTCTGGAGTGCTGATAGGGTGTATCTGAAAAGGAATCCCTGAAACCCTGGTGTTGCAGGCCACACCTGCTGCAAGGATGGCATCTTCCGTTAGAGCTTCTCCCTACCTCTGGGAGAACCATCTCCTTGGGAATCTTGAAAAGGACCTTGGGACTTATGAAACCACATTTTCCTACCTCTTTGTTGATTCCATGAAAAGGGTCTCTAAGGACTACAGAAACAGATACAACAGTAGACAAGGTCTTTCCTTCATGCTCACTTCTGGAGAGCATTTCTTTCACCTTTGGGCCAAACACAGATGGTCCATCAAAAGCAGTATTTATGAACAAAGTCTTGACATGTCTCCTGATGGCTGTCAGCAAACCCACCACCCTTAAGGTACCCTATGCAGTGTGGGAAATTAACCTCATGGACAAATTAGATACAGACTGAAAAGTGGCCAGTTATGAAGAAACTTTAATGTGTCATCCACATACATGTACCCAGAAAGAGATTTGGAAACCTCCTTTGTCAAATCTCTTTGCAATCTTGTAAAGTCTGCCAAATAATTCAACGATCACAGGGCAAAAGTCACTGAGGTGTAGGCATACTTTCCAAATCTGTCCAAAGCCCTAGGCTCCCTGTTGGGGGATGGACAGATGAGATCTGCTCTGTGAGCTCTTTCTTGGTGGCTGCTGCGACAACTGTGGCATCTGCTGGGACCCCCTTGCTGCAGTGTGCTCTGTCCTTTGAGGGGGACTAAAAATTTCTCAGGTTACTTGGGGATTGGCTCCACAGTATCCAACTCGTTCCATGTATGGAATGGAACAAGATCTTTTAGATCATCAGCCAGTACGGTCACCCAATATGTAGCTGGACCAGACCCAAGGCCTCCAGGAACACCGACTCTTACTTGGAAGAGGGGTCTGAAGACCATCCACCATTTTGCTTTAGAAGTTCCAGTATTTCTCCATAGTAGATATCCTCAGGTGGAGATTTGGTAGACCCTTCTCCCTCATCAAAGTCAGTGTCCTCAAGGAGAGATTCCTTAGGGGAACCAGTGTCTCCTTTTACATGTCCTCTTCCTAGGGGACTTTATCAATGGGATGGTCCAGTAGGGTAGTTGAAAGGGACTGAATGGAGGCATGTTTGGGCAGGCTGTCCCAGTGGGATAGAGGTGAGAGGCTCAGAACTCATACCTGATGGTGGAACAGAAATAGGATCAAAAGGAGGCAAGGATGCCCTTTCTCTAGGCAGAGAGAAAGTCTCTCCACTACCTCAAAGGCAGAGGATCTAGGAAAAACAGAAGCCAGCACTGCAGCCAAAGACCCCTGTGCTGATGAGACCTGAATTTCCCCAGATTCTTGTCTCAAGGAGGGAGTCAGACTCGAGCTGTCCACTGCCAAAGCACCTAGTAGCAAGGACAGCTCCAATAACTTTGGAGTTGACCCCAAACCCCTGGAGCCAGCATTTCAGCTCTGAGAGGCCTCCTGCCCTGAAAACACTGGAAACAGACAACTTATGAACATATCTGTAGTCAAAGAACAATCTGTCTTTGCATCCGACAAGGACGCTCTCAAGGATTTTGGATCCAAGGGCTCCAAAACCATAGGATGGATCGATGAAGGAGATATGAGTATAGGATCGGTGGAGGGCCGGCTCATGGGTCCAACTGGAGACAGAGATGGGATTACTCCCATCTGGATCTGAGCTCTGAGGAACTTCCTCATTATCCTATCTACCGCTGCTTCAGACAACCTCTTGGAGAACCTAAGAGAGGAGCTGGTAGATGGTGACCTGGAGTGCCTCCTCAGAGTTTGCCGGAGAAAAGGAGACTGGAGCAGAGGAGAAATCAGCTCTGGCAAGAATTGTGGTGACTGGATCTGAGGAGATCTAGGCTTTGAGGAAGTAGGAGCTGTGGGTGTCAGATCTGACTTTTTAGAAATTTGCACAAGAGGCTTGGAGGACAAAGCAGATGCTATAGAATGGTCTGGAGACCTCTTCTTATGGTCCTTATCCTTAGGGGCCGACTCAGGCTTCCCTTTTTTGGACCACAGTAGCTACAGAAGAAGACGAAGAGGGAAGAAGACCTTTTAGCACTAGCTTATTTCTCACTAACAGCCCTGGAATTGAAAACAGCACAAATGATACAATCAGTTACTAAATGAGCAGCGCCCAAACAGTAGAAACATTCCTTGTGGGCATCAGAATTGGGAATCTAATGCCCAGAGAAAGTGCATTTTTTTAAAACCAGTCTGTTTATCTGCCATGTTAAGTAGGTAAAAGAGAGAAGAAAGAGGTTTCAATTTAGCTATAGCAATAGATTTTTATATAACTACCGGACAGAAAGTACCAACAATGGTAGAAAGAAATACCTTCTTGAGGGTAGGAAAGGTAAGACCATGGAAAAGGAAACAAGTGTACCCAAACAATAAATGGGTAGAAAAAGAACTGTCTGACAGACAGAACCCAAAAAAGTTGTCAGAAAGTAAGTAAGAGAATGAAAGAAAGTTAAATATATTTTAAAAGGAGAAAACTTACAACCTTAAAATACTGAAAAATTGCCTGAAAGCTCGAGAAAGGGAGATCTGCATCTGAATAATATGATGGCAAATGAGATGTGAGGTATATTGAGTTAGTGGGGCATTATGGGTAAAGCAGGAGCTTGTAGTTGGATCAGTGAATCTAGTAAAGCAGCTGAGCCAGATCCAAGGTCAGATTTGAGACCCATCATTTGAGAAAAGAATGAAAATTATAACATCAGATCAGTAATAAGTACAAATGTACATGATATGAAATGGGAAGTAATGACCAGAGAAACTGAAACAAAATAAAGAAAAGCTCCTAAATGGATAACCCCAGGCCCATATGCAGTACCTAACTTCTAGTTAAAACTATTAACATTGTTACACAAAGATTTATCCCTGAGTAAGAACTGTTTATATGCACACTCTGAACAGATACCATCCTGGTTAACAACAAGAGAAATGATACTCCTCATTTAGAGTGAACCTGCAAGTTATTCTAAAAACTGTAGACCAATAATGTGTCTTCCGACAATGTATAAACTATATACTGGAAACTATACTGAGAGAGGGTAACAAAAGTAACAAGCATTAGAAAAGTATCTTGCAGGCCAGTCTGAGCAGAAGTGGGCATAGCCTCAGTGATTGACAGGTGAAATGAGCATGTCATGGTATGGAAAAGACTGCAAGTATTTTTTCCCCCTGCACACCCCCCACCACCTGCAAATTAAATACACCAACTCCAAAATTGCACTACCTTGAGGAAAAGGGCAAACTACAAATAGAAAATGAATATTCATGCCGCCATTGGTATGAATATTACTTTTATTGGATGGTGGGCAGGGTTTGGGCAGGAGTTGCTACTGCGCATCCTGCAAGGTACGTTTCTAATACAAAGCCACAAAAGAAAGCTATACAGAACAAAGGATCATTTGGTGTTAAATAAAGTCATGATGGAGAATTGTGAAAAGGGGGAAGAATTTAAGTATGGCATAGATAGACTAGAAAAAAGCATTTGACAGTATCCCACAATCATGAATAAATGAGTGCTTACAGATGTGTAAGATACATCCTACATTTATCAATTACATTACAGTAACAATGAAACACTGGCAAACCACTCTGCAGCTAAGCCATGACAAAGGACAAATTATTATCACAGGGATAAAAATTCAAAGGGGTATATTCCAGGGTGACTCTTTGTCACCACTGCTCTTTTGTCTTGCTCTTAACCCATTAACATGCCTTGCTCTTAACCCATTAACATGCCTTGCTCTTAACCCATTAACATGCCTACATAACAGATTAGGTCATGTTACAATTTGGCTCACAGGCAACACCGAAGTATAAATATGTCTCATCTTCTTTTTGTGGATGATGTAAAACTGTAGAGTTCATCAGTTGAGGAGCTGAAAGCACAACTGGAGTGGTCAAAACTTTCCAAAGAACAAAACAATCTCCAGAGCTGGAAACACTAGCAGATTTCAACAGTTTATTTGTAGAACACCGTAAAAAACACAAAGCTTTAATTAAGCTATGACTAAGTATAACAGCAAGACTAATAGGGTAAAGGAAGTTATAACAAAGAACTGGGGTATATTAGAAACGATGCCAGAGATTAAAGGACTTATAGGGGATAGACCTAGCTTTACTTATAAGACATGCTCTAATTTAAAGAAGTGTCTTTGTTATAAAGATATGATGATTGTTACATCCAAACAGAGTTTAAAGTTAGGTATTTTTCCTTGCTACAACTGTGTGTGTTGCAAGGATATAGAAAAAAATAATGAATTAATTTACACACCGAACTAGGAGAAAATACATATTTTCACATTATGCTACATGCAACACTTTAAATATTGTTCACTTGGCTACATTTAAAAAATGTAATGCATTCTATATTGGGAAATGAACATGGAAGCTGAAGGATTGCACCGTCGAACATAAATCTGAGATACGTAGAAAAGTTAACACTAATGCGCTTGCCAGACATATGGATGAGAATGGGATAGACCATGAATTCTGCTTTAGGGTGTATAGATCATAGTATAAAATGTGTGCTATATCTTTAAGAAGCATGCAAGGCTGTACATGCACGTATATATATTCCACACGTGCAAACACCTAGTGCCATTTTGAAGGAGCGGCTAGGGAATGAGCATGCAAGATCTTAGTCATTAGTTGTATATAAATGATTTAAGTCACAGTCAATAATCAACAGCAGTAATGCGTTTGTATGAAATAAATCTGTTTGAACAGAACCCACAAAGACTTGTTTATTTGTGTCCTACACGCGAAAGTGACATGGTGTCAGAACCAGGATCGAAGAGAGAAAAATGTTGAGACATGGGGTGCAAAGACGACAGTGAAGGTAAAGCCGAGAGAAAAGTGCACAACCATAGCCAGAAAGAATCAAAGGTAATGAGAAATAAAATGAACTATTTATTTGATATGAAAGATAACAAAGGGGCATTACTAGGGCACAAACCACATTATCGGGCAAGTGAAAAGTGCAAAAAGTAAAGCAAAACAAGTATATTTAAAGCAAAAAAAGAGCATATTTAAAGCAAAACAAGTGTGTTTGAGGCAAAGTTGGGTATGTTTAGAGTAAAATGAGCACAAGAAAAGTATACTGGGCACAAAAAGGGCTTAAATGAGCAAAATAAATACAACAAAGAAAAATAAAGGGCACATTGAGCAAAATAAAGTAAGGTGACTGTATGTGTTTGGTAAGTGCTGTATTTGGGCATAACTATGACTTTGTATTGTATCAAGGGCATAACCGGAGTTATTCGAAGTATACCAAAGTGTGTAAAAGTGCTTATAGTGTGTGCTTATTACTGAGAATGTATTTCAAAGAGTTTATTGTGTGCAAAGTGCAACTACTTCATATAATACAGTCAAAACATAGCCATTTTGAGAAGTTTCTTGTGTTAGGTGTGTCTATTTGCAAAGTGCCACCATTACAGAGTGCTTCTTGTACTGTAAAGAGTTGCCAGTTACCACCATTTTGGGGACATTTCAGTGTGCTGTATGCAGTTATTCACAAAGTGCAATTACTTTGAAAAGTTATTGAGTTTACAGCAACAGTTGTTTGGTTTATTCGCATTGTGCAGTTACTTGGCATGTTTCTTATACTGATAAGAAGTGTTTTCTTACAAAAGACGACATTACAAGAGTACTACAGTGCTCATGAGTTATTCAGTCGGTACATTCTCGAATGTTTCTTAAAATGATGATAAATTAATTTTGCAAATGATGGTAAATGACTTTAGCATTTTTGCCCTTACCATGACATTACAAAAGTACCAAAATGCCCGAAAAGTTTATTTTGCAAAGTCCAGTTATTCGAAAGTACTATGTGTTTGTTTATCCACATAATTCCAAAAAAAAACAAAAAAGTATAAGTTCAGAGTACAAAGGCATTGGTGAATTACAGGCATTAATTCTGGCATATGTGCATGTGTGTATGTTTATGCTTATTTGCAAAGCCCTTCTCAGGTATGTGTTAATATGGCAGATGGATTTTGAAAACCCCTACCACTTGATTTGATCATAATATTGTGGAGAACTGGAGAATATTTGAGCAAGAGTATGATATTTTTATACAAGCAGCTTATACAGATAAAGATGCACATACAAGGGCACTCATTTTGCTAAACCTAGCTGGGTCAGAGGCCATAGAAAGAGAGCATTCATTTGTGTATGCACTAACAGCATATGAAGGAGAAGGTGCAGACCACCATATTGTTGTACAAGCCAAATCAAGGGAAGACCCAAGTGTTTGAAGCACAAGTTCAGAGAAATATGTAACCTCCAGATGAATATTACATTAGACAGGCATTTGTTTTACGCAAGAGATCAGAAACCAGGGGAAACATTTGCAGCTTAAATAATTGACTTGAGAAACAGAGCTAAGATGTGTCAGTTTGGTGATTTAAAAGATGAGCTGATAAAGGACAGGCTTGTATGTGGTATTAACAGTGCTGCTGTGAGAAAGATTTTACTTCATGACAGTGATTTAAACGTTGAGCAGGGCCATAAAGATTTGTCATATCCATGAGGTGACAGAAAAAACACACAAGTATGCTTGCAAGTGACAAGAGCATGGTTTCAGTTGGTTCCAGAGCACATGTAGATAGTATGCAACACGTGGCAAACAACATCAGGCCTAAGCAGCTACAGGGTTTCCAAAGAAGGAAACCAGCTTTCCAGAAAGTTCTAGAAAAAGAGCTTACACCACCTCAGTGCAGTATAAGTATAAATTAGCAAAACCCAAATCTAGCTTTACTGTTAACTGTTGCAACTGTGGTGTGAATCATGAGTCTAAAAGATAGAAGTGCTTAGCATATGGTCAGCAATGTCACAAGTGTAAAAAATGGAATCATTTCAAAAAGTTTTGCAAATCAAGTAAGCCTAACACAGTTGTAAAGAGAAGTCACACAAAAAAGCAAGTTGATCAAGTAGAGCTGAAGTAGTCGGCTTTCTATGTGAATGGTGCATCAGTGCTTGGTGAAAGAGTTGATGCAGTGAACTTATTAACAAGAAGTGAAGTATTTTGTACTGTCCGGACTAATGGAAAATCCACAGAGCTCAAAGTAGACACTGGTTCAAAGTGTAATGTTATATCAGCAGACACATTTTGCTAGAGTGAGAACTAACAAACAACTCAATGTAACCAGTAGTGCGAGACTTGTTGCTTGTGGAGATGAAGAAATTCAAACCGAAGGTTAAGTGATGCCTTCATGTTATTTGGCCGAAAACTGTTAAAACTTGTTATTCTATGTAGTCCGAAGACCACTGCAATCTTTATTGGGTCTCAAAGATAGTTTAAGAATGAATCTGCTTTTTTTTGCCAAAGACATCCATCACATAAGTGCATTTCCGAGTTCTAATCTTTCAGAAGTCATTTTCTCAGAGTATGCTGATGTTTTCGATGACACGTTAGGCAAACTTCCTGTTGTGTATTCAATGAAGTTAGACCCGGAGGTCACTCCAGTAGTCAGACCAGCAAGAAGAGACCCAATAGCGATGAAAGATAAAGTCAAGGCTCAGATGGATAAAATGGTGCAGCAAGATGTGATTTGTCCAGTCACAGAACCAACGGAATGGGTGCTGTCCATGGTAGCTGCTCACAAAAAAAGGCTCAGATGAAATCAGAATATGCAATGAACCAAGGGATCTGAACAAAGCATTAAAAAGACCATATCATCCAATGAGCGCAGTCGAAGAGGTTGCAGCTCTAATACCAAATGCCACTGTATTTTCTGTTTTGGATGCAAATAGTTCATTCTAACAAGTGATGGTACATCACAAATCCTCATTTCTAACTATTTTTGGTACTCTGTTTGGCAGATACAGATTCCTTAGGATACCGTTTGCAATAAATTCTGCAAGTGAAGTCTTCCAGCGTGCAATGGAGCTAATTTTTTTGGGTAATCCATGTGCCATAACAGTAGATGATCTACTGGTTGGAGGCAATGGCAAAGAAGAGCATAACGGAATCCTAAAGAAAGTTCTAGACAGAGCACGTGAAGTAAACCTGAAGTTTTATTCTCTGAAGTGCAAATTCAGACTTCCAGAAGTTACGTATGTAGGTCATTTGTTTACAAGTACAGGCTTGAGACCAGACCCGACCAAACAAGCAGCTATTCTTGAAATGTCAGCACCAGATAATATGCAAGCTTTACAGCATTTTCTAGGCATGGTCAACAAATTTATACCATATGGTGAGTTAACAGCATTTTTCAGAGAGCTCACATGCAAAAATGTTGCTTGGTCATAGTTAGAACATCACCAGAAGGCATTTGAAGACCTTAAGCAGAAAATTGCCACCCCATCTATGTTAAGATACTATGATGTGAACAAACCAGTTATTCTTTCCTGTGATGCTTCAAACTTTGGTCTAGGCACAGTTATACTTCAAGAAGGCAGACCAGTAGCCTATGCATCTAGAACACTAACTCAAACTGAGATGCATATGCTCAGATTGAGAAGGAGCTTTTGGCAATAGTATTTGCATGTTCTAAGTTTCATGATTATATTTATGGTCGAGCTATTCAGATTGAGACTGACCACCAACTTCTAGTTATTATTCTAAAGAAGCCTATGCATTCCACTCCAGTGAGACTACAGAGAATTATGCTCAAATTGCAAAAGTACAATTTCAAAATGGTCTACACTAAAGGCAAATTGCTCTAACCTGGCTGATACTTTATCCAGCTCTCCCAGGAATACAACAGAACTGCTTAACGTAGAAACTTTTGACTTTGATGTGATGTCAGTGCGTAATTTTTCCACCACTAGATTTATGAGTTAAGAGATCATACTCAGACTGATCCAATTTTGCAGAAGCTCAATCACTATATTTAATGTCAGATGGCCATCATAAACAATCTATTGTATCACCTAAAGTGCAAACGTATTTCCCTTACAGAGATGAATTGTTGATGGAAGATGCCAATATTTTCCAAAGTCCTAAAATTATTGTTCCTGCTTCCTTACAACAAGAGTACATCCTTATTTTGCAATGTGGTCACTCAGGAACCACATCCACTAAGAGAAGAGCACGAGAATTAGTATTTTGGCCTTCATTACCGAAAGACATTGATAGAGTTCTTTCTACTTGTTCGGTATGCAATAGTACCAGATTGCCTTTGCAAAGAGAACCGCTTCAGCTAAGTCCAGTTCCTAAACTACCTTGGTCTACTGTAGCAACTGATATCTTTGAGTGGAACAATCAACACTACTTGGTTCTGGTAGACTCTTATTCAAATTGGTTTGAGATTGATCTGCTACTTAACCTAACCTCAACTGCTGTCATTACCAAGTTGAAACATCATTTCTCAGTTCATGGTAGTCCACACAAACCTTTTTCTGACAATGGTACTCAATTTACTAGCCAGTTGTTTCAGAAATTTGCAAAAGAATGGGACTTTGTACGTCACTAGTAGTCCTGAATATCCTCAGTCCAATGATCTAACTGAACATGCAGTACAGAGTGCAAAGCAATTACTTGAAAGGTCAAAGTGTGACAGTACTGAAGTGTTCTTGAATTTGCTTAATATCAGAAACATACCTGGTGATGATATTTTGGCTCACCTACTCAAAGACTGCTTTCCAGGCAAACTAGAACTACTCTACCTATTTCTTCAAGTTTGTTGCAGCCTAAGTCGAAGAACACTTAAACCATCAAGGTTCGATTGTTTAAGAAGTGTAATATCCAAAAATCTACTTACGACCGATCAAGGAGACTACTTCATCCATTGAGGGAAGGAGAGATAGTACGAATTCAGACAACAAAAGGATCTGATCGAATAAGATAGATTACATGCATCTGTGCCAAGCTGAGATCTTACTTGGCAAATTCCAAATGTATGGAGTATAGGAGAAATCACAGACATCTTCTTTCTGTACCACAATCATCATCGTCATCATTGCAATCACAACTGTATCTGTGATGGGGGCTCTAAATCGAAGAGTGAGTCAGACAATATTTCCAAACCCAAATATGTTCAGAATTCTGACTCCATTACTGAAAGTGATTCGAACATTCCACAAATGAATCACTTTACAGAAACTGTTCCAGTTGCTAAAGTTTACACTCCATTTTATGTCACACGATATGGACGAGTATCTAAACCAAGTGTGAAATACGTGGCAACCTGGACTTGAATGTATATACCTGTATGTTTGAATATTGCATAATGTATGACTAAGGTTTACCTGTGATTTCTGCATGCCAAATGTCTCATAACAATTGCATGGTCTATTTCTCAAAAAGGGAGAATGTAGATCATAGTATGAAATGTGTGCTATATCTTTAAGAAGCATGTGAGGTTGTACGCACATGTACATATATTACACACGTGCAAACACCAAGTGCCATTTTGAAGGAGCAGCTAGGGAGTGAGCATGAAAGATTTTAGTCATTAGTTGTATATAAGTTATTTAAGTTAGGATCAATAGTCAATAGTAGTAATGTGTTTGTATGAAATAAAGCTGCTTGAACCAAACCCACGGAGACTCGTTTATTCATGTCGATGTTGTGTATAGGAACAATAGGGGTGGTGATTTAAATAATACATTAGAGGTTCGTGAATATGAGTGGATTTTAAGATTGCAAGCAGATGAAAAACCTTGTACAAATGCAGCTGTTAGTCTTAAACCAATATTAAGAAACAGACAAATGTATCTGCACAAATAATAGATTTTAATTAATTATATATTTTATATGTTATTTTATATGCATGCTGTGTATATGTTGCTTTTAGAGCTTTAAGGTTTTATCACTTCATCTGAATAATTAATTGGACCTGTACATGGATTGGGGCAACGTCACATGGGTTTTAGTTTGAATGGTATTAACTGAGTTATGCTTGAACTGTTAGTTACTCAGACACTGCAGAAGGGCTCTTGCCTGAAAGCTTTGTTCTTTTACTGTGTTCGACGAATAAACCACTGAAATCTGCCAACATTTCCAGCTCTGGAGTTTTTGTCCTTTGGATTGTTTTTGTGCTCCATTAGTGGTTCACCTTAGTGTTGGTCATATTTTGAGTGGTGAAAAACTTTCTCAGCTGACATAACAATGTAAATTTGCTCTTGATAAATGTACAAAAACAACTTTTACGGCAATAAAGCTGCAGCTCCAAGAAAATATCAGTCTGAGACAGGAATGTGATATAAAGGAACTTGAGCAGGAAGGAGTGTATAAATATTTGGTAAATGATGAAGGATCGGCAATAATACATGAACAGATGCAAACAAAACTCAATAAAGAATATTTAAGAAGACTAAAATTAATACTGAAAACAGCCCTGACATCTACAAATAAACTCCAGGCTATAAACCAATTTGTTCTTTCTGTTCTAACTTACAGTTTTGGGGTAACCGACTGACCACAAAAGGTACTGGATCAGTTGGAAAGGAAAACAAGAAAAATGCTTTACTCTTATCAAATGGTGCATAAAAATTAGCATACACCAAGATTATATAATCTCCGTTTTGAAGGAGGTATTGAGCTCCTCGAAACTGATTACATGTACAGATCTGCAATCATAAGGCTGCAAACATACCTGCTGACCTCATCAAATCCAAACATAATGAAAGCTTTGAAACATGAAGAGAAAAAACCTAGATAACTTTCTCGCTTAGTTTAGCATAAGCATATTAGTGTCAAGTAGGAATGGAAATCGATCAAGAAGTAGACAAAAATCAGGTAGCAACTGAATGTGCCAAAAATCAAAAGAAAAAATACAAGGAGAAGGATCAGATGACAAGGCAAGAAATGTGGAAAAGGCACAGTTGCGAGTGCAGAAAACTCCTTGAACAACCTCATGTCAATCAGGACCTGATGCAGGAATGGTTAAAGACAGGTGAATTTAAAGCAAAAGATGAAAGGTTAATACTGGCAGCCCAGTTTAGTGGACTATGTACATGTTGGTTTAAAAAGAACATTGAGCATGTGGGAGAAACAGATAAATGCAGGTTCTGTAAAACAGAACTGGAAACAGTCACACATGTAGTTGCTGGGTGTTGCACACTAATGGCAGAGGGTCTGTGTACCGAAAGGCATAATAATGTGCAAGACTGTTGCATTGGGGGTTGTGCAAACATTACATTATTGAAGCAGCTGGAAAAATTGGAAACATGAGCCATAAGCATTGTAGAAAATGATGATGTTTATATCACATGGGGTCACGCATTACCAACAGTTCAAAACACAAATGCAAGAAAACCAGATAAAGTAGTCCACAAAAAGAAGACAAAAGTAGCATTAATCACTGAAAATGCTATACCCAGTGATTACAGTGTCTTACATACACAGAGAGACACAAAGTCATACACTAGCAGAATTTGCAGGCAGAAATGAGGGCAATGTGGAAGAAGGATATAGTAATATGAGCAATGGAGCTCATAAAAAGGAATTTACAGTCTTATTTAGATATCTTACCGATACACGTAACTCCATATGAACTGCAGAAAGAGTCAATTCTGGGCATGTTGCGGGTGCTGCAAGGGGCACGTTTGGCTAACATCAAAGACTGAAACAATACTAATTTTTTCATGAACTTTAATTATACTTTTACATAGGAGTAGGGTCCATTCCCATCATGGTATTAGAAACCAAAAAGACTTGGAGAAATTAAACAAATTAAAAGACCATTTATGAACGTAGTGAGTACTAAGGACAGATCCAAGTACACTCCAACAGACAACGAAGAAGTATCATTACCTAGTTATAAAAAACTGTTTCTCATTATACGCCCCATTGCTGTAAACCAGTCTCCTGTACCAGCCAATGAAATTCCATCAAAGTTGTACCTCCTTCGACAAGTATTAAAAATTCTTATTTTCACCACCCCCCCCTCTATATACATGCATATACATACATACATACATGTCTATGTCTATATACACACACACACACACACATGCATGTACACAAGCACACACACACACACACACACACACACACACACACACACACACACACACACACGCACACACACATATTTTACATACATTTGTAGTAATGCAAACATATTTTTCTGGTTTCCAGTTGGCAAACAATGGAATGGAGGCTTTTAGCAAGTAATGTGCTGGCTTCAGTCTATTACATGGGTAATAATATTTTCACCTGCACTACAGACCTAACTACCTACACCAACAAATAAACAAAACTTGCTGGAGAGATAATTTCCTAGTGCAACATATTCCCAAGCTATGGAATAAATTATCCATTACATCTCAAAGTACTACTTTGTCTACCTTTAAGGCTAGTCTTGATGACTGAAAGGGTAGACACAAATTTACACAAAGATTTGGAAGGTAATTGTTATTAAGTGCTTGAAAAGGGAAGCATGAACTTCTAAGTGTGCATCATAGCTAGGCGGGGCAAAAGAGGCAGGCACCCCAGGTGCAAAGTACTAAGAAACATGATGCAGATGCTGATCGGTCTTCGGTGCACAGCATACCTCATCTGTACAGATTTTTGCAGAATGTCCAGATTTTTGCCTCATATTTTTGGTTAATTTTCCATAAAATTGCACTTTTCTAGCAAATTAGTAGAAAATCATTATAGACTGAAGTTAGAAAATGACATACATTTGAGTTTCAGACTTTATACCCTTTAGAAAATGAATGTCAATGAAAAACCTGTTATTCTATCAACTTTCTAAGTTTGTAAGAGCAATATTTAAAAACTGACCCTCTTTTTGGCCTTTGTCCCACTTTTATTCATGGCTTTGCCCAGATTTCTTGCTCTAAGAGGTTGACAAGTTTGGTGCAGAACATTTTTTTTCTCCTCAACTTACAGTTGTGGTGATTGCCAGATCATAGGATGGCACTGGGCATCACAATAGCTGGCTATACCTTTAAGCATGTCTAGTTAATGATGTATATGGCTAAGCATCACATGGTCCTCATGACTGCTTTCCTAGTATTGTTCTTACAGGATTTCAGTTACCCGAATATATCATACACACAAATCAACACAAGAATAAATAACATAGTACGCAACCTGTCAAAATACCTCTCAATTGTCCCTAATTTTACAAAACATTCCTGATTTTGCCTCATATTTTTGCACCATCTGTCATAAAATTTTTGATTTTGTGGTAAATCACTGATGATTACAGTGAGCCAATAATGTTGGGTATCAGAAATTTCATATTTCTTACTGTTCAGAAAATGCATGTTAATGAAAAAACTACTGCTTTAATAACTCTTTACATGAATTAAAGTAATTTTTAAACACTGTCCCTGACTTTCTGCATTTGTCCCTCCAGTTTTGGCTTTGTCAAGAATTCTTGAGTAAAGAAGTTGAGCGGTATTACCTGTCATGCACTACTGCTTAAATGAGACTGACTGAAATGAGGGCAGCATGCAAGCAGTAATGAATATGGGTGGAATTTATAAAATGTATTTTGTAACAAAAATCACTAAGGCCCTAATCCCAATTTCTGCAATAAACTGTAACTGGCCACAAGTATTCGGAGATTGTTAAATAACAACCTACCAATTATATAGCAAAACTGACATAAAGAATTTAAAGATATCAATTATAAAATAAAACAGTGCACAGCAGTGTTGCACTACTGGCAACAAGTCCCAGTTTTTAGAGGGACCAAACTGTGCTAAGATGGTGGCACGCCATAATATTATAGCAATCACCCTGGTGAAGTGCAGTGGCCCTAGCAACTTAGCAGTTCCTCTTTCTTGTGTCTCTCTTATTTTTGAAAGTCTACTAGTTTCTAATGATATAGGGTATATGGGTCACCATGCCTGCAGCCACTTCTGTCTTGTAGCTCGTGTCTCACTCTTTACTGCATGAACTTGCTAGACAACAGGATTCAATTACCTTACATGGGGAGTGTAGATACTGGTTGTGCACTACAGTAATAATGGCCCTGCAGTACCTTCCAGAATTTCAGGCCAACTGACATTTATACCAAAGACCATAACTGTGGCACCAATGACAATTTCTCATTTATTCACTGCACATGCAGTACGTATACCTTACACAATGAGGTCCACAGTTAATCTAGATCATAGGATCATAAGAAGTTACTAGGCTATTGGTCCTGAGGCCCTTACAAGCCTAGCCAAGAATTTAGCCCATGTTCCAACAAGTCACCACCTTATGCCACTGTCAAGCAGGGACTCAGGTGGAATCCTAGGCGAGTATTTTCTGTTCCCCATCCAGTTATCCAGGTTGCGCTTAAAAGGGTTTAATGAAGTACTCTGCCTTACGTGGAGAGGAAGTCTATTCCACAAAAGGGGGAGTCTCTGGGACACAAATCTGTCCCCCCAAGAAGTCCTATTGATGTCACAGACCAGGTTGAGGTCACGGGTGTGTTTTACTCGAGTAGAGCTTGACTTGTGACTATGCAGCAGTCCCATTAGGGAGGGGTCTGAGATTGCTTTGCATGCCAGACAGAGGTCACCTCTGAGGAGTCTGTAGGAGACTAAGTAGAGGGGCAGGGCCTTTAGTCTATCTTTGTAGAGTAGATATTTGAGGCCCTGGATTCTCCAGGTGAGGAACCTCTGTGGTCCGTCCAGCTGCTGCATGTGCTTTTTGAGGTATATGCCAAAAGGGGAATTGTACTCAATAATGAGTCTTATCAGGGAAGACTACAAGAATGTTATGACCACCTTGTCCCTGGATGAGATACCCTAGCTCACACAGTGCAGCCAAAGTTAAGCATAATAGTTAAGTTTCATGAATATCTCCCAATGTCACTAGGCAGATCACTTCACAAACTATCAGACTGAATCATATTATTTCAAATAAATTAATTCAATTTATAATTTACCAGTAGTTTGCCCCAAAGTATGCTTCAAATTGGGTGGCATTATTTTAAGAAGCTGTGCATCAGATCATTTAGTCTGAATCTCAATAGCCAAGCTGAAAGACTAACCATTAGGTCAGTGGGATTTTGCTTCTCACTCACCAAAACGGCGCATATGGAACTAAAATTATGCCATAAACGCATTTCTAGTAATACAGTTACTGATTAGATTTTGCTCTTGAAATAAACCCAGAAGTCTGTATCTGTTTTACAGCACCGGGCCAACCCCAAGCTAATTACTTAAACGACACGGGCAGCCAAAAGTGTTTCCTGTAAGGTTCTTAAGTAACTATTAAATGTAACTTTCTCCAAAGGAGGGCTATTCTGTATTGTCTCCAGCATTGCGATAATTTTTAGCATTCAAGTCTGCATCCTTATTAAACTACAGGAAAAGATTAAGCAACTGATTACTTTGCTTTCTGTTACTCGTGCCAGTTATCTGCAATCTGATAAGTGTGCAGATTCACACAGACAAGCAACCCTGCCTCAGATCGGAAGTACATTACATTTACTGAAAAAAGCAATGACTATACAAGTATTAAAGTGCATAACACCCAGAGAACCTTACGAACTGCTTTTCCTCGTGTCTGCTTGTACAGCAGAAATACCAAGCCTTCCTATACTGCTATGATGAATATTTAATAACTCTACTTTCATGTAATTTCTAGACCCCCAACCAGCTGCAAACAATGAAACAGCAGGTCTTATAAATAACCCGGAAATCTTTTTTACTCTCAGTTAAATAGCTCTAGCTCATTATAAACTGCATGATATGAATAGTGCATAATGTAAACCACCGGGGTCCACACATACACGCACACACTGAATCATCAAGCCTGAGGTTTATAAATCTCACTAAAACTGATAAAAAAAAAAACAATGAATAAAACGTTTACACTACATGGACACTGTATAAATACACAACAGTTGCTGTCTAAGGGTAAAAGAGTAAATGTTGCTGATGTGGGATGATGTAGCAAACGGGACTATTGCTACCCTGTGCGTTACTAAATGTTATTAGGAATGAAAACATAAACCATTAATTGCATTACCAGATGTTTTATCTCCATACTTAACCAACAGCTATGTGGTGCGACATTATACTGCTAAATAAGTCCTACCAGTAAAACGAAAGAACCTCGGGTCTTCCCCTTTGAAGCAGGAGAAACAGCAGCAGCATCAAGCGTGATGGAAAAAACAGATTACTTCCAAAATATTCGCAAGGGATCCTCTGCAAAGTGTCTTGAGGAGAAGGGCTTCCGCGACAAAATAATGCTTGAATATTCTGCAGCCTGCTCAAAATCAGCTACACATGAGCAGTCTGCCACTGCCTACAACGGCAACTGGGGGATCTTCTGCAAACTATTAGCGCAGGCAGTACGGTAGCTTCTGTACATGATCAATCGAAACGATCTGATCGGGGATCATCTGTAAATTATCACAATGGGAAAGGCGACGGCATGGTCTAATGTCAAATACATCTCAACTGTCCCTGATTGTTAGGGATGTACCTGATTTTGATACGAATTTTAGTTCTGGCTTTCTTAGTATCTCCTAAAACTGGTGACTTTTGGAGACGTGGTGGCGAGTTACACTTAATAAATAATGTAACGACAACAGAGTTATAGACGTATCTTACTTCAGAAAACCTATATTAATTCACATTATCTTATTCTGGTAACATCTCACGTTAACAGCACTGATATTTTTAAAAAAGTCCCTGATTATTTGTGGATTTGTCTCTGATTATGTCGATATTTGTCCCTATTTAGTTGACAGCTATACAAATACGAAACATACACTTCATCAATGTTTAAGACAAAGACGGCTAGTTTGTTTGTTTGTTTGTTTTTTGGGGGGGGGGGGGCAAATGATGAAGTGCACCACAAGCGTTTGCAAAAATTCCTGTTTTGCGGTAACTTTTTTTGCTGGGTATAAAAGTTTGAGCACCAGAAATCGTGAGGATGTTTGACTCTGAAGTCCAGTAGACTGTCATGCTTCTCATCCTCCGAGGATTAAAAATCATAAAGCTGGCCTTTTCACAGAAGGGGGTGTGAAAGAGGAGCATGTTCTTATTTTTTCACAATATTAGCCCGTTATATACTAAACACCATATATTCAGTGGTACCGAATCCTTGTAAATGCGTTGTTTATGTATTTAATGTATGTACTCCTAAAAGGCCTGGCTTTATGAAGAACACCATACATCTAGGACGAGCAAAGCTAAATATGAGGGCCCACATCACAGGGATATGCCTACGTCGTAGTAGCTGAGAGAAATAAAGGTAGTGCTTTAATTACACATTTTGGGGATCAGGGGCTAATGTCATAGTGAGATTCTTTCAGACTACGTATGTACGCATGTAAATCAAAGTTTGTAGTCTGGCATAACTCCCAACTATTACTGACTTTGCAGAATGCCCCCCCCCCCCCCTTTTGTTAAATCACACAGGATTACAGTCAGTCAGTCACTACTGACAAACAACTGACAGACTTTTGAGTTTCATACTCTTATTCATCAACAAATGCATGATGACCCCAAACCTGCAGTACTATTAAATTTTAAATTAATTAGAGCAACATTTAAAAATATCCCTGATTCTTTCCCTTTGTCTCCATTTCTTTTTGGTTTAAAATTAACTTTTTAGTGAATTAGTGTAATATTTAAAAAATTCTCCCTAAAGCTAAAAGTATGCACTGCTGCCATTTATTTATATTTTCATGTATTTTGTTGACTTCTGTTGTTGGAGAACATGGGAGAAAAGTTCCAGACATGTTATACCTAAGATTTAAAAGCAAAACTGAAAACTACACAAGCTAAATATCAGAGTTGCTAAATGCAGAAAGTTTCAACAAAAATAAGCAATTTAAAAACTTTTCACAAACTGGAAGATGCTGATATATGTGCAGTTATGATACTTTAAAGATCCAAAATTATTAGCAAAAATTCCAGGGGTTTCTATTTTTGTGTAAGTCAAATGGGAAAGCTGGCACTGTCTCTTTATTTATTAAGGAACACTAAAAAGCCAGAAGCCAATAACAGAATTAGAAATGTGGCATACAGTGTCAGTAGTTAATGTCAGTGGCACTGAATATAATGTTATACAATCTACTACTATGATTAACAGTGGTGAGCTTTTAACGGACACTGTTAGTAGTTCATCGGTCCCTGAACCCACAACTCTAGCTGTGGATTCCACTTCAACCAATTCTGGAAAGGCGTCTGCTGCTTTTTTTCCAATTGGGTTTATATCAGAGGAACCAAACTGGTCCACAGAACACTCGGGCAAACAGAGGAAAAATAAGAGGGAGGGGAGGAGGCAGAGGGCATTACATTTAACTAGTCCCATTTTAGCCTTTCCTCTCATGTTTTTAATGTGCATTAAAACAGTGTTCTATTTACGTTTATCCCAAGTAAAAAAGTTTGTTATATTACCTTATTGTTGACTTTAAACTCTTTGTCAGAAAACTGAATCGTAAATTTGTTTTGCACGACATTCTAGGACTCGCTGAAATACAGTCTGTCAGGAAACACAGTTGTTTTAGTCCCCCACAGTCAACAACGCTTTAAATGTATGCAGTAAATCTTGTGAAAATGTTTTTTTATTTATTGTTAAAAAATAAACCTAACAAGTTGTATAATATGACTAAAGAAGAGCAAAATACACTTTCCAATTTATGTAACTACAGACATTTAAGATATATGAAGGCCGATAAAGGCTGCAGTTTGGTTATAATGAAACAAGATAAATATAAAGCACAAATGGTTAGAATGTTAAGTGATGAAAAATACTATTTGAAAGTTAGTAAAGATATAGCTAGAAATTGTCACAAAAGTAGATTTAACCCTATTTGAATTATTTAATCAAAGGTATATTAATTTTAAGGTCTATGAAGTTTTGGTGGTAGAATAACCAGAGTTGGGAGACTATTTGGGATCCCCAAAATTCACAAAGACTCAGGTTGTGCACCATTTAGACCTATAGTTTCTTCTCCACTACATAAAACCACAACCATTTCTCATTATTTGGATAGCATACTTAATCCTATTGTGCAGAAAAGTGAATTTTACATTACAGATTCTTGGACATTTTTGTAGTGTTTAAAATAATTTTGTTTTATTGGTAATGATTTTTTACTATGTACTGTTGATATTGTTTCACTTTACATTAATATACATCAAGAAGATGGACTAGAATATGTAAAATTGTATTTAAATAAATTTCTCCATATGGATAGTGTTACTACTAGAGTTATTGGTATATTGATGGAGATTGTTCTCACCAACATTTTTTTCTTATTTGATGAAGTAATTTATCAACAGGTTACAGGAGTTGCAATGGGGGCCAAAGTAGCTCCTGCATTCATTAAGATGGTGTTATATTGGTGGGGAAGTACAATTCTAACTAATCTTCCCTTGTTTAAACACATTAAACAGTACAAGAGATACACTGATGATCTTTTTTTTTTTTTATCTGGGATGCAGGAGAAGAAATGTTTAATACATTTGTTAGAGATTATAACAATAGTATTTCTTGGCTTAGATTTACATTAAGTGATATAGTGACTAAAGTTCCTTTTTTTGTATTTGAATATTGAAATTGTTCCTTAACAATTGGGAGGACAAACACAAGGTGCAGGGTTTGAGTCTAAAATGGCTAAATAGCTTAGTAAGAATCTATGAATCTATGAATCTATAAGAAAGACAATTTGCCAGTAGAGTTCACAGGAAAAAGACATTTACAAATAATTATTTGCATTACAAAAGTCATCACATAAGGTTCATGAAATTAAATATCTTTCGGAGACAAGCAATTAGAGTCAGTCGCATTACTAGCAACAATTCTATTTTTCTTGAAGAGGTTAACCTGTTGCTTGATATGTTTGTATTTAAAGGGTACCCATTGGTGGAGCTTAAAATCATTAGTGATGAAATATTCCAAAAAAGGTGGACCAAATTTCCCCTGTTATAGTTAAAGGGATACCAGCAGTAACTAAAGATACCAGTCCTTCAAGCACTAACAATCTGTTTACTAATACATTTTGGGCTTTCCAATGTCCATGAACATTGATAGCCAGGATGTCAAAAGAATTATTAAATCTGATTGGAAAATTATTACAGGGAATTCTGAGCTGGTAGAAGTGATTGGAGAAGTTCCACATTTTGTTGTTAAAAGAGTGGCAAATTTAAAACAGATTCTTGAAAGGAACGGAATATATGAAATAAAACTGCTCATTAATCAACTGGGAACATTTGCATGAGGTAGCTGTAGACAATGCAGGTATATTACAAACACGAGCAGCATACATTTAGAACATCTAAATTATACAGTGTAAGCAAAATATAGATACAACTGTCAAAGCAGCTGTATAGTGTACATTGCTTTATGTAGCTATTGTTCTCAATTTTATGTAGGCAAGAGTTGCAGAACACTAAGGTTCCATATACATGAACATCTTAAAGCTATTAAACACCAGGATTTTACCAATTCCCTAGCAAAGCATTCATACGAGTACTGTGGTTTTCGTAAGTATCATTTTTTTAAATTTTTTTTATCTTGGAGCAAGTTAACGAAGCTTCCTTTATTAATAGTTGTAAGATCCTTGAAGTAAGGGAGCTTAAGTGACAGATACTGTTAAGAGCCAATAATTTTCCTGGGCTCAATGGTACATTAAATGTTAAAAGTTAGTTAAAAATCAGGATGGACTGATTAAGCCAAATGAAGTTTTAACAATTTAGTATTTTTTAAAAAAACTTTTAAGATGACTGCAAAAACAGATTTTGTATTTAAATATTTGTAAGGAAGTGTATTACTTTAAAGTATTTTACTACTTGTATCTGTATTAACTGATGTAATATTTGTCTTCTGCTTGTGATTGGTTAATTACTGGTTTGATGTTTCACTTGAAGGATTTTAAACTTCTTTTGTGATGTGTTTGTTATTTCTGATGAAGTTCCGTTTGGAATTAAAAAGGAACAAAAAAGCTAACATTTTGGAAGTATAACTGAGTTCTTTACTGTTGCTTTGCTTTCAAGATTCGCTTGTGTGGTTTGAGTCTATCAACAAGGTTAAAGTTTTATAATATTATACTAATTATTATATACATAGAGCATAACCTACAAAGCATAAGCATTTCCAAACTAAATCCAAGATACAGAAATCAATGAAAATACAATCCTTATTGAAGAGTTTAACTACACAAATACATAATGGGTAAATTACTTGATGTCAGATAAGTATACCCACATATTAAACAGTTGTATTAATCAAAGCAATCTGAAATCAATAAGTGTGGAATTAACTTAGGGTGGTTTAGACAGCATACTGACAAATATAGGAGTCTTCTGCTCTCATCTCATGTTTGTGGTCTTTGTAATCAACACAGATCACAATACCTTCATCTTTAAACTTACACTACAACTAAGTTTGATCATAAACCATACTTCATAGATTTTACAACTGGAAATTATGATGCGGTAAATTACAAACAAATCTGCTCAGGTACTCAATAAATGAGTTCTATGATAATATTAAGTTATGAGTTTTATGAACACATAAATAATGTTCATACATTCAGAAATTAATAATATACAAGTAAGACACAAAAATACAGGATTTCTTTTAAAATGGACTCAAAGATATATAGTGGAAATAAAAAAAGTAATTCTAGCTTTCAAACATAACCATAATCATTGAAATTAGTCTAGAATAAAGAAGGGAAATTGTATACTTTCTTGCAAAAAAAAATCCAGCTATATGAAATCAACTTGACCACAGAGATAATAAAGTATTGTTTAATTATACCAAAATAAAAAGGAGAATTTTGACTGTAACATGCTATCAATAAACAACGAAAGTAACATTCAACTGTAGGACACACAAAATATGGTAACATAAAAAATTGGATGCAGACTGCACAGTAAGCAAAGCAGGGGCGAGGGGTAACCCTTATAGTCAATATAGATATTATACATTCTGTCACAAATAAAATTAAAAACTCAAATTCTATTGGACCAGAAAATGTACCTGGTGCTTTCAAATACAAAATCAAGGAAAATCTGCCTAATCCCATATCAACTGCATAAAACAAAATGTTAATATATGCACACATCACTGACATATAGCAATGGACTGAAATGGTACTACTTCAGAAAGAGGTGGGGTACCAAAGAACCAGATACATTTGGACTTGCCAGCCTCTCCAGTAGTCTGTGTAAAACCATGGAGACAGTCACAGCAAAGCTTACCCAAAAATGATGCAGGGGACTTGTTCCTATAAGATATGGAACAGAATATGTTTGTTAAGGAAAGATCTTACCTTCTAAATAGTGTGGCATTCTTTACAATATAATAGTAGCACTTGATGAAGGATTGCCATTGCATATTGTTCATAATGACCTTATGAAGTCAATCAACATTATTAGATATAAGGAAATAACTGAGAAAAGCATTGAATGCAAGTTCATATATAACCAATGGTTAAAACACTAGTTAAGCAACAAGACACAACAAATCAGGGTAACCCATCTAACCAAAATGAGAGTTACCAGCAGTGCCCACAGGGCTCTGTACTGCTGCCACTATTTTTTGGACTATTGTTCTGAGATATGGAAGTGCAAAATAACTAAACATAAGAGGACTGCAAACCAGTTACTATAATTGCTTCAATAAAAAGATGCTGTAGTTCTCCGTGGTGGTCTACAAAAATACACACCTTCTGCAGCAATACTATTCACACATTGAATGCCAGTAATGTAGCATCATGTGAGCTGTCAAAATAGACAAACTATGGTTTCAAAAAAAAAAAAAGTCAAATCATAATGAGGAACAATAGTAGACAACAGTTTCACCTTTGAAGTGGGTTATCCACCAGAGTTAGAACAATGAAGTTTGTTGTCCATTTAATTCTAAAGGGCATGCTTGTTCATGCAAGGAGATACCCACACCACCTTTTATCTCATTGTGGTAATGTATTACTGATTGCAGTGTTGTAATTTGTAGCATTCAAACAATACCCAAGAAACAACTTGAAAATATTTGATTCTTCATAAGATAAATCAAAGGAGAAGGATGGAAAACTTGAACTCTTTAGAAAGGTTTTAGAAAGTGTGATTACACTCTTTTAATTTTAGTTACACGGAAGTAATGTCTGCCTTGTTTATAAGGCAATGTCCAGACTGATTGCACTTTAAATTAATGCACTGCTGAATGACGAAACATAAACATTAGCAACAGAAATAATGTAACAAATATATTGCACACCTTCCAATATTATGAAATAAGCTTCCCCTTATAATGAGAGACAGTCAATCATGAATTTTTCTCAAAAAACAACACATGTAGAAAATGGAAGTTCCGTTTTATGGATACGGACAGCAAGAAACAAGCAGTCAAAATATTTTTAGTCCCTTTAGTTTTATACACAGGTCAGGCATATTTTTATCAACCAGAGTAGAAGTTCTGGATAGCAATTAATAAAGAGCTGAATGATTTTGCCTGGGAGGGGAAGACAGCAAGAGTAAAGTAGGATAAGATGATTCTTCCAGCAGAATAAGGTGTTCTGGGATTACCTGATTTAAAGGGCTATTTCAGAGCTACAGAGTAAAGGCTCCTAAACATAGCACAAGTTGTTGTTGTTGTTTGTCTTTCGGCTTTTCCGGTAAGGGGTCGCCACAGTGGAACTCCGGTTCGCTAATGATTGGCAGTAGATTTTTACGAAACACCGAGGTGCCAGCTCGAAGCCCAACCTTCAACGAAGGCATGCCCATTTACGCACGCATATCTTTCGAACGCTACCCAACCGTGGGGAGGACATGCAGACTCCACACAGAAGGCACTCCCAAGCCCAGCCATGAATCGAACGGGAGAACCTCTTGCTGTGAGGTAACAACGCTACCGCCGTACCACCGCGGCTTCTAAGCATAGCACAATAGCACAAGTAGAAAACTATAATTCAAAGTAAGAAGGGTGATGATGAAACAGGGAGGAGCTCAAGAAGTAAGGAGAGATTGGGATTTTGGATGCAGATCCTTAATGAGAATACCAATAACCATGCAGAATATTATATTCATAAAGTAGCATAAAGTATGCTAAGAACTAAATTAACATGGGAATGAAGAAAGAAGAATCTTCTGATAGGGATGACTGTAATTAGAGATACAGACAACAGGCAAGAGTGGGCTAGAATTTACTGGAGAAAACTGGCAAAGGAACTAAAATATTGGGAGCAAATAATTAGAGATAGAAAGGTAAGAGAATGGTAAGAGGCCAATAATTCATTTGAAATGCAGGCTAGAGATTGCCTTCCCTATCAAGGACTGGTATCAGAGTATAGGCAAAGAAAAAGGGATAGGGGGATCCTAAGCGAAAGATCATTGCTGGTAGAGTTTTTAGTAGAATCTAGAACAGAAGCTGCTATTAAAAAAGTAATAATTAGTAGAACATATAAAATATTGCATAACTATAAGAATCAATCAGAGGTGATTAGAAAGGATTGGGCAGAGAGACTAGATAAGCAATTCACTAAGAAACAAGGGGGGATATATGTATGTCTCCCAAATATTCAACAAAGTCTAGAAGACTTAGAGTCTTTGCTTAGAAGTGTTTACATGGGTATTTTTATACACCAAGTAGACTCCAAAGAAAATGTTTCTCAGGTAGATAGCAAATGTTGAAGGTGTGATGGGGAAGAAAGAAGTAATTGGGAATATATTTTATTGAGAGTGTAATGAGTTCACAGAATTAAAAAATTCCTTGCAGACTACACTCAGAAATACAGGTTGAGCAAATGGGTATAACTAAGGAAACTTTTTTGTTTTGAGCTACGCTATAGAATCGGAATTGCTTAGATATAGTATGACTCCCGTGCACTGGCCCACTAATCAAGAAGCCTCAATCCTCACTCCTCACCCTTTGCACCAGTGAGGGGCATGCACATTGGTGGGATAACAAGTGCACATACACAGTAAAGTAATATTTCCCTTAAGAGCACACAGAGATCACAGTCAGTCTGGGGCTGGTTTCTCCCTTTCTCCAGATCCCCAATAAGACTCCTCACTGGCACAGCTATAGGGTTCAGATCTCAGCTGAGTAGTCAAGCCAAAACCTCCAGCACCCTCTCTGTCCAACCAGTGCTTCATGTCCATGCCCAAGGCACACACACAGTTTAAGATTTGATTTATATACAAACACACAGACACTCCTGTGGAAGGCTGGCACAGGTTCTCCAGCTGTATCCCCTTTCTGCTCAGACTATGAAGTAGTAATTACTGCCACCAACTACTCTTAGCTACTAATAAGACCCTTCCCAAAGGGTGACCAATTTCACTCTGTAATATTTCTGTTATCCAAACAGTAAGTGTGCCGAACAGCAAGACTATTGGAGTGGCTTGGACAGTATCACCAAATGCATGCAATGTATGCTAAGAGCTTTAATAATCTCTACACAAAAGAGCCACAGTTGAAAGGTTTAAAAATATTTAATAATAAATAATAAAAGCATAAGACAAATCTCATCAGTTCAACACAGTGCTGATCAATAGTTCAGAGATCACAGGAATCTTTTAAAACAATATTGTAGGATAGTCTGACTTAAATATAGAAAACAGCTAGGCTAATCTGGCTATATTTCTATCTAACTCTAAGAGAAATACTAAAGTCTAAGATTCTACTTACATACAGAGCAAAGCAAGTGCCTGGTGAGTTGATGTCAGCTTCAGACAAAATCCAAAATGCTTAATTCTTTCTCTCTCTGAGAAAGTCTTAAATTGATAACACAGTACTGCTGAGTCATTATACATTACATCATTCTTGACACTTCTCTGGTTTACTTTCCCAGGCTTACAAATCTCAAAATTTTAAAATTTCTTTGATTTTGCAGCTGTCAGGAAACCACAGCAATAAAAGACACTTTACATGCAAAACCTTTGTAATTATCTCTCAAATTAAGACAATACAAAGAGTTTGCTGGTCCAGACATCCTGTCTCCAAACTTGAGCTCAAACAGTCATACAATGCTTTACTTATCAGCTTTCTTCCAGCAGGGTGCACTGTGGTTACATTTTAAGTGCAGTACAACATATAGTTTAATCATAACATATAGTTCTCTACATTTGTAAAACAAGCCTGGGGATTACGTTAATATTTACAATGACATAGAATTATTTACAAAATTCTATCTAGCTAGGCTGACAGCCTTCACATATCTCCCCTCCTGAGAACTGAAGTTAGTTTTTCAAGTAACCTTTGAAAAATGTTGTTTGAGAGGGTTAGGTCTATTTGAGTAAACCTTACCTCATTCCCTGTCCTGAGAGCCCATCTGCATTGGCATTGCTAATCCCACTGTGGTGCCGCACTGACATATCATATGCTTGCAACCCTAGGCTCCATCTTAGCAACTTGGCATGTTGCTGGCTGGCTCGGTGTAACCATGTTAGGGGATTGTGATCTGTAACGACTGTGAATTTCCTTCCATACAGATAAGGCTGAAGTTTCTGCAGTACCCAAACTATGGCTAGACATTCTTTTTTCACAGGTGTATAGCATTTCTCCCTGGGTTGGAGCCTACAACTGAGATAAAGCACTGGGTGCTCTTCTCCCTCTGAAGAAATCTGGCTAAGTACAACCCTCACCCCATGGTTCGAAGCATCCACCTGCACAAAAAATTATTTGCTGTAATCTGGACTGGGTAACACAGGGGGTCCTCCCACAGCTTCTTTAAGCTTATGGAATGCCTGCTCACATGCTGTGGTCCACACTACCTTATCTGACCTATTTTTCCATGTCAGGTCTGTGAGGGGAGCAGCTGTGGTACTATAAGTAGGGACAAACTTTCTGTAGTACCCTGCTGTCCCTGTGAATGCCCTCACCTGCTTTTTGGTAACAGGTGCAGGCCACGCCTGAATGGCTTCCACTTTAGCAGGTTCTGGCCTAATATTAACACTCCCCATTCTATGTCCCAGGTAGTTGACCTCTGCTATACCCACCAGACATTTGCTTGGCTTAATGGTCAACCCTGCCCTCTGTAGTCTGCTCTGCACCTCCCTGACATGCTGAAGTTGCTCTTGCCAGGAATGGCTGTAGACGGCAATATCATCTAGGTAAGCAAGGGCAAACCCTCCTGCTCCTGCTAGGGTATGCTCTACCAGCCTCTGGAAAGTTGCCTGGGCATTTTTCATCCCAAAGGGCATTTTTGTGAACTCATACAAGTCAAAAGGAGTCACAAAGGCTGACCTCTCTCTAGCAGTGGGAGTCAAGGGCACCTGCCATTAACCCTTGGTAAGATCATGGTAGTAAGATACTTAGCCCCACCCAGCTGCTCTAGGGCTTCAGCTGTCCTAGGCATGGGGTAAGCATCTTACTTTGTGTGACTATTTACTTTCCTGTAGTCCACAAAGAACAAGGTGCTGCCATCCTTCTTTTGCACCAGCACCACTGGGGAGGCCCAGGGACTGCTGGACTCTTGAATTATCCCTAGTTCCAACATTTCCTGTATCTCCTCCCTCAGAGTTTGTTTGACTCTCTCAGGCAGCCTGTAAGGGGCCTGCCTAATAGGCCTTTGGGGTCCTGTATCCGCCTGGTGCTGCACCAGGTGGGTGCACCCTGGTTTCCCAGTGAACAAGTCCCCAAACTCCTGTAACACTGCTTGGATTTCTTGAACCTGGGTAGGAGATAGCTGCTGGGACATTGCTATCCCTTCTACTGAAGTGTCAGTCCAAGCCTCACTGAGGAGTTCAGTCACCAGTTCTTCCTCAGACTCCTCCTTCAATCCACTGCAAATACTCAGCACAAGGGCCTCCCTATCATGGTAAGGTTTCATCATGTTAACATGGTACAATTTGTGTCCCTGCCACCTGCCTAGCAGTTCTACCATGTAGTTAACAACACTGACCTTCCTTACCACCTTGTAGGGTCCCTCCCAGGCTGCTTGCAGCTTGTTGTGTCTGACAGGAATGAGAACCATTACCTGCTGCCCTACAGCATACTCCCTAGCTTGAGCATTCCTGTCATACCAGACCTTTTTCTGTTACTGGGCATCTGCCATGTTCTCCTAGGCCAAGCCCATGAGTTCCCTGAGCCTTGTCCTGACGTTTAGGACATATGCCACATCAGATTCCTTGTGAGAGTCATACTCACTCTCCCACTCATCAAGAATTAAATCTAGAGGTCATCTCACCCTATGACCATAAAGCAAGTCAAAGGGTGAAAAACCTGTGGATTCCTGAGGTACCTCTCTGTAAGCAAACAACAAATGGGGCAAATATTTGTCCCAATCCCTCTTAAACTGGTCTGCAAATGCCAGAAGCATAGATTTGAGTATAGAGTTTAACCTCTCAACAGGACCATTAGTCTGGGGATGGTAGGGGGTGGTCTTTAGATGCTTCATCTCACAGTACTTCCACAAACAAGCCAGCAGGTCTGACATGAAATTGGCACCTCTGTCAGTCTGTATTTCTTTTGGGAACCTACCCTGCTGAAAATCTCTAACAAAGCATTTGCCACCTTTTCTTCCTCAATGGAGGACAAAGCCACTGCCTCAGGGTATCTTGTAGCATAATCTACTACCACTAGGTTATACTTTTTCCCTGTGGAACTTGGGGGTACTCAGAGGCCCCACAATATCCACAGCTACCCTCTGAAATGGCTCCTCAGTCACAAGCAAAGGCATCAAAGGAGCTCTCACCTTGTCTTCCCCGTTGCCTACTTTTTGGCACTGCTCACAGAGATCACAATCAGTCTGGGACTGGTTTCTCCCTTTCTCTCCAGATCCCTAATAAGACTCCCCACTGGCACAGCTATAGGGTTCAGATATCAGCCAAGTAGTCAAGCCAAAACCTCTAGCAGTGCTTTGTGTCCCTGTCCAAGTAGCTGACACACACACACACACACATTAAGATTTGATTTATGTACAAATACACATACACTCCTGTGGAAGGCTGGCACAGGTTTTCTAGCTGTGCCCCCTTTCGGCCCAGACTATAAGGTAGTAATCACTGCCACCAACTACTCTTATCAGCTACTAATAAGGCCCTTCCCAAAGGGTGACCAATTGCATTGTGTAATATTACTGTTATCCAAATAGTAAGTGTGCTGAACAGCAAGACTATTGGAGTGACTTGGGTAGTATCATCAAATGTATGTAATGTACTCTACGAACTTAAATTATCCCTACACAAAGCAGCCACAGTTGAAAGGTTTAATAATATTTAATAATAAATAATAAGAGCACAAGACAAATCTCATCAGTTCAACACAATGCTAATCAAGAGTTCAGAGATCACAGGAAACTTTTGAAACAATATTGTAGGATAATATGACATAAATATAGAAAACAGCTAGGCTAATCTGGCTATATTTATATCTAACTCTAAGAGAAATACTAAAGTCTAAGATCCTACTTACATACAGAGCAAAGCAAGTGCCTGGTGAGTTGATGTCAGCTTCAGACAAAATCCAAAATGCTTAATTCTCTCTCTCTGCGAAAGTCTTAAACTGATAACACAGTGCTGCTGTGTCATTTCACATTACATCATTCTTGACACTTCTGTGATTTAGTTTCCCAGGCTCACAGAACTCAACATTTTAACATTTCTTTGATCTTGCAGCTGGCAGGAAACCACAGCAATAAAAGACAATTTACATGTAAAACCTTAGTAATTATCTCTCAAATTAAGAGAATAGAAAGAATTTGCTGGTCCAGACATCCTGTCTCTGAGCTTGAGATCAAACAGTCATACAATGCTTTATGTATCAGCTTTCTTCCAGCAGGGTGCACTGTGGTTAAATTTTTTGAAGCTCAGTACATCATATAGTTTAATCATAACATATAGTTCTCTTTACATTTGTAAAACAAGCCTGTGGATTACATAAATATTTACAATGACATAGAATTATGCACAAAATTCTATCTAGCTAGGCTGACAGCCTTCACACATAGTGTGGCCTTGCTGAGTCCAATTATGATGGCTGCCAAAAAGGCAATTACTAGAAAATGGAAATCAATGTCTAAACGAACTGTACTAGAAGTAGTGAAGATTGTAACAGAGCTAAAACAACTGGAACTGGGAGCTTTAGAAAATGCTAGGATCAACTTACAAAGAAAAAAATGGGAAATGTGGGATCAATACATGCAGAGTAGGAACGAAGTTTAAAAAAAGACAGGATTTGAATGAGATATGTAATGGTTGATTACAATGACCGGATATGTTAAAAGTGATGCATGTCTTTAGTAAAATCACGAGTCACTAAAGCAGATTTGGTACACGGGATCCCTTTTTAACACTTTTATTGTATTATCACTTGTGACATAGGCAAACTTAAATTTATATAAAAGTAATCAAACCATATTAACAAGTTAACATTTATAAATGTTATATATCAAATATAGTTATATATCACAAAGTCTAAGCAACATTACATAAATTGTTCAATTACTGTCTTCTCTTAAACCTCATTCCTCCTCCAAAACATTTTTTTCTCCATGGATTCTTCCCACAATTTCAATTTTTTATCTATGTAATTTGCTCCTACCCTTTTCTAAAGATCCCAATTCCAGTTGTTTTATCTCTGTTACTATATTCACTACTTCAAGTATATTTGGCTTAGATTTTGATTTCCATTTTCTATTAACTGCTTTTTGGCAGCCACCAGAATTAAATTTAAGAAAACCCTACTATGTCTAGGCAATTTAGATCCTGTGTCCCAGCTCAAAAATAATTTCCCTAGTTACACTCATTTGCTCGCCCAGTATTCCTGACAGAGTACTCTGTAGAGAATTTTTAAAGTCTGCAAACTCATTATATTCGGAGAACATATAGTGCAATGAAAAATAATTTGCCCCCTTCCTAATTTCTTATTTTCTTGCATGTTTGTCACACTTAAATGTTTCAGATCATCAAACAAATGTAAATATTAGACAAAGATAACCTAAGTAAACACAAAATGCAATTTTTAAGTGATGATTTTATTTATTAAGGAAAAAAAACTTTCCAAACCCACATGGCCCTATTTGAAAAAGTAATTACCCCCTAAACCTAATAACTGGTTGTGCCACCCTTAGCAGCAACAACTGCAATCAAGCAATCAAGTCTTTCACATCGCTGTTGAGGAATTTTGGCCCACTCTTCTTTGCAGAATTGTTTTAATTCAGCCATATTGGAGGGTTTCTGAGAATGAACTGCCTTTTTAAGGTCATGCCACAGCATCTCAATTGGATTCAAATCCGGACTTTGACTAGGCCAATCCAAAACCTTCATTTTGTTTTTTTGTGAGCCATTCAGAGTTGGACTTGCTGGTGTGTTTTGGATCATTGCCCTGCTGCAGAAGCCAAGTGCGCTTCAGTTTGAGGTCACAAACTGCTGGCTGGACATTCTACTTCAGGATTTTTTGGTATAGAGCAGAATTCATGGTTCCATCAATCACAGCATGTTGTCCAGGTCCAGAAGCAGCAAAGCAGCCCCAGACCATCACACTACCATCACCATGGTTGACTGTTAGCATGATGTACTTTTTCTAACATGCTGTATTACATTTATGCCAGATGTAATGGGTTGCACACCTCCCAAAAAGTTAAACTTTTGTTTCGTCAGTCCACAGAATATTTTCCCAAATTTCTTGGGGGATCATCAAGATGTTTTTTGGCAAACGTGAGATGAGCCTTTATGTTCTTTTTGGCCAGCAGTAGTTTTCACCTTGGAACTCTGCCATGCATGCCATTTTTGCCCAGTCTCTTTCGTATGGTTGAGTCATGAACACTGACGTTAACTGAGGCAAGTGAGGCCTGCAGTTATTTAGATGTTGTTCTGGGTTCTTTTGTGACCTCTTGGATAAGTTGTTGCTGCACTCTTGGGGGTAATGCTTGTAGGCTGGCCACTCCTGGGAAGGTTCACCACTGTTCCATGTTTTCTCCATTTGTGGATAATGGCTCTCACCATGGCTTGTTGGAGTCCCAAAGCTTTAGAAATGGCTTTGTAACCTTTTCCAGAATGATAGATGTCAATTACTTTGTTTCTCATCTGTTCAGGAATTTCTTTAGATCGCGGCATGATGCCTTCCGTTTTGGGATCTTTTGGCCTACTTCACTTTGTCTGACAGGTTCTATTTAAGTGAGCTCTTGACTCAACAGATCTTGCAGTAATCAGGCCTGGGTGTGGCTAGTGAAATTAAACTCAGCTTTCCCAAAAATGTGATTAACCACAATTACGTCATGATTTAACAAGGGGGGAAATTACTTTTTCACATAGGGCCATGTAGGTTTGGATATTTTTTTCCTTAATAAATAAAATCATCACTTAAAAATTGCATTTTGTGTTTACTTGGGTTATCTTTGTCTACTATTAAATTGGTTTGCTGATCTGAAATATTTAACTGTGGCAAACATGCAAACAAATAAGAAATCAGGAAGGGGCAAATACTTTTTCATTGCACTGTATGTTCCCAGGTACCTGCTTCGTTCTCATTACACCTCCAACTTTTGCCATCTTACTGAGGAAAAATTCTTGGGAGTCTGCTTGGGGTACAAAACTATTTCCAGTTTCAGTCAAAAATCCTAAATCTTCTAGACTTTGTTGCATATTTGGCAGGCATACATATATCCTCCCATTGTTTCTTTGTGAGTTGCATATCTAATTGCGCTTCCCAGTCTTTTCTAACCCCTTTTGACTTGATTCCTATAGTTACTGTGCAGTATTTTAAATACAGGATCCTTTTAGTTTTTTAAAAGCTTTGTCTTTCCCAAAAGACCACTGCAATTTGACAAGAACTTTCTCTTTTGTTGGCTCTGACAAATGACAGGTTACGGTAGCACAATTAGGCACATACTTTCTGTAGTACTCAGCTAGTCCAAGAAAAGCCCTCAATTGATTGTTGGTGGAACTCCCAGGCAAGTTTTATAGCTTATATATTTTTAGGTGTGATCTTACTACTCTCTTTCTATAAGGTATCCTAAGTTTTTGGCTTCCACCATAGCCAACTTACTTTTCTTAGCCTTTACATTCAAGCCTGCCTAAATGATAGGTTCTAACACAGCCTGCACTTTTGGTGAGACTCCCACTCCTTTGAATGAATAAATGAATGAATGACCATGTCATCCATTCACATGGCAGCATATCAGGAGTGAGGCTGCATTATTTTGTCACTCAGCCTCTGAAGGCAAGCTGAAGTCCCATGTACGCTAAACATCAATACTATGTACTGAAACAAGACATTCATGTGGTTACAAAAACTACTTTTTATTCGAAAGAGGGGGTAGATGGCAGCTGCCATTACCCTTCATCAGGCCTGTTGTACTCAAGTATATGGCCTTTCCTAGGTTCACTATCAGTTCATCAGTTCTGGGCATGGGATAGCTACCAATATTTCATATGCTATTCACTTTCCTAAAATCGTATCAGAATCTAATACTTCCAACTCATTTAAAAAATTAGAACTACTGGGTTACTTCATTCACTTTGTGATTCTTCTTTCACTCCTAGGTTCAGCATTTTTTAGACTTTCACTCATTGTTTTGTGAGTCTGATACTCTGCAAGGTCTAAGTTTAACCTTCATTTCCATCAATTTAGTTCTCCCAGATATAAATGAAAATACTCCTTTGCTTCTTAAATAAATGATCTTACTTCTTGTTTTTGTACTTTTGATAAGGATTCCTCTAACTACATTGCAGGTAAAGATTCTCTGGTTTTGTTTGTGTGAACTTTGGCTTTCAAGCTTATCATCGAGCTTTCCACTTCTTTCCATGGCTTCAGTACATTAATGTGACAGATTTTCTCTCTTTCTTTCTTTCTTTCTTTCTTAACATCCTAACCTGCTAGTTCACTGCATTTGTTCTTTCAGTCATCTCAAAAATCCTTTCCCATTTAGCCAAAAATGTATTCTCCGTGAAAGGCACTAATACTAATGTCTGATCCTCTGTGTTAATTTCTCTACACTGGGCATTTTTATTATAAACTCTCTGTAGAATATCCTGAGATTTCTGCATGCACTATTCTACTATAGGTATAACCACCTTTTATCTATCCTGCAAACTATCATAATTTTCTGTCAGTGGATATCCACTTCTTCCCTTGCCTGCTTCACCACCCTCCCAAATCTGTTTTACCAAATCATCATTTGCTTTCCTGCATGTGACTGAACCATCATAACCTGTTCTTCTTGACTTTATCTAAATTTATGGCTACTTTACCTTCCACTCTGATGTTCTCATTTCTACATCTATCACATAGTATACGCCCTACTACCCATCTCAGGCCCTTCATCTCTATCACCTCAAACTTATTCAACTGCTCTGCCTTTAATGCCCAGATTTCTGTACTACACAAAAGCACTGGTCACACCACTTTTTATACACCATACTTCTTAACTTCTTTGGCAATCTGCTGTCACACACTACCCCTGTTACTCTGAGCCGGTGAGCTGCAGCACTCTAATTATAGCTTTGATCTCCTCATTCAGACTCCTTTCTCCTCATCCACACCTCCCAGATACTTGCAGTACTTAAACTGTTCCAGTATTTTCCTTCTTTCTTAGTTCTCAGCTTCGTCTGGTTCATCCATTTTCTGCCATGACCACTTTCTCGTCTGTACTCATTTTCATCGCATGTGCCTTTAGTTTTGTATTCCAGTCCTGTATCATTTGCTGAAGTTTGTGTTCAGCGACTGTTTATAGTAACACATTGTCTGCATGCTGCAGCTTTGTTGGTCTTTCTCCTCCATCTGGTTTGCTGATGTAGTCCATCACCAATATGAAAAGGACTAATGTAGAGATGAACTCTGATACACACCCACTCTCACTGGAAACCATCCTGTGAGTCCAAACATTATTCATTCTTGCATCATTAGAACTTTCTAGACAGCCTGCACTAATTATTCCATGTTTCTGTGAATTTGTACCATCACAAGACTGCCCAATTCAGCCTTCTTGGGAATTTGACATATGCTTTCTCCAAGTTGAGAAATGCCCAGTTATACTGTTTTCTTCTACACTGTCTGACTCTCATTAAATAAACATGATGTTGGTTGTACTGCATCCAATCTGAATCTAAACTTCTCATCTTCCAACTTACATTCTTCTGCTCTAATATTCATTTATCAATCATCCTCTCAAGCATTTTCATGCAGTGTGACATCAGTTTGACACCTCTGTGCTACTCAGAGTTGTGAATATCTGCTTTCTTCTTGTACACTGGCACTAAAATGCATATTCTCCAGTCACCTGGGACATGTCTCTCTCTCTCTCTCTCTCTCTCCCTTTCTCTCTTCATACTACGATGAGTACTCTCAGAAGCATTTCTCACCTAATGCACCCAACATTATGATCATATTTGCCACAAATTCACCTGAGCTTATGGAAGTCCTTTACATCATTTTCCTTAGATCACTTTGTATTTCTTCTATGATGGGTTCTCTTTCCTCTTTCTTCATAAGCTGTGCACGCACAGTGGTTTCTGTGGGAGCTTCTTCATTCAGAGGCTTGTATACTCTAGCCATCTGCTCTTGAAGTACTCTGGATTGGTGTGCACATTGTTGCTGGTATCCCTTATGAAAAGTGTCTGCCAACTATCTTCCTTATATTTCTGTCATTGCCTTGCACCTGATAGAGCTTCTTTGTGACATCTGCTGAGTTATTTTCTAGAAACTGGTAGAGTTTCTCTGACACCTTGTCCTTTCCCACTGTGACAGCTCGTTCAGTCTCTGTGTTAGCCAACTAGTATTCTTTCTTAGCCTGGTTCATCTTTTCTATGTCCTGCATTGCTTCTTTCTTTTGATAACTTCCTAGCCTGATTCATTTTTTTTCAGCTCCGTCTTCTCCATGCACTCCTTCTTTCTTTTGATAGTTTCCTGGATGTCAACATTCCACCACCATAGTTCTTTATGAACCTTATTTCCATAGCTGACTCCACCACATATCTGTTCTATCACCTTCACATATCCTGTTTTGAGATGCTACCATTCTTCTTTGACTTCACTTATTTCCTCATCTTCCTGAGATGCTAAAGCTATGAACATTTCCTTGAACTCCTTAGCTTTCACTCCCATCAACTTCCTGGTATTCAGCCTAGTCTCTGCTGACCCTAGAGTATACTCTGGCCACTGCTTGCAGCAGCTAATTGTGCTCACCAGTGATTTTTGCTTGGGGGCTAACCATTTCACTGGGGATAAACTACAGTTGTCTAAGCAATTTATAATAAACAGTGGATGTTTAAATTGATCACTGCTGAAGTAATCTAAGCAATATGGATTATATCCTGCCCAGGAATAAGACAAGCATCCAGCTTCCAAATCCTAAGGGTACCTTCCACACACCCTAACCACTGAACATCCTGAGGACAGCAGTATAAAGTCAGTGGTTAGGCAGCCAGACTTTCGATGCTTTCTTGCCTCAGAGAAAGGGAGGCTAGAGCACTGCATGCTAGGTATGTGCTACGAAAAAAGGAAAAGGAGATACACCCCGACATAAAATATAGAGGGGTGGAGGAAGGGTGTCCTTACTGTTTCAGTCATCTAGAGGAACATCTACTATTATGGTAAGTTTACTTACACAGCTGGACTATGTACATCATTAGATCAGTGTTGCAGTAGTTTAAGTTATATGAGTAGAACACAACTGTTCTCCAGGAAGGGCTGACAGACAAACAACTGGTGGCAGAGCCATGGATTAAAACTAAATGCCAAGAAATGCATACTAGTATCCTTCTGGAAGTCATCCACCCCTGGTAACTATCATATTGACAATACACCCCTTAGAACTGATCCAGTAGCCAGAGACTTAGGAACACACATAGATAGTAATCTAGCCTTTGACCATCATGTGCCTACAATAGTGAGGAAATCATTCTATGTTGCATAACTTATAAATAAACGTATGGCATCTAGGTCCAAGGAAGTCATTGTTTCACTGTATTCACCATTCATTCAACCTATCAGTGATTACATTGCCCCCTTTGGTATGTACCAAACCAGGCATATCTAACAATTGGAATGTCCACAGGGGTTCCTCACTAAAGGAATACAGGGTGTAAGTAAAATATCCTGTGCAGACCACCTCAAGGCCCTAGCCCTGTATTCTGTCTCTTACAGGCTGTTGAGGGGAGATCTATGCCTGGCATACAGGGCATTGTCAGACCCCACTCTGATGGACCTCCTGCATATCCACAAAAAAAATAACAGCACCAGAATTATCTGTTCTAAAGACTTATACCTTGCTTGTGATGTAAATAGGACCTGATGGAGAGATATGTATGTATCTCGGAGACTACCCCTTCTCTGGAACAGTCTCCCCATCCATGCAAACCAGAGTTCCTCCCTAACCCAATTCAAGTGTAACTTGGACAATTGGATGGGGAACAGGAAATTTTATCCCTGGCTTGGTACCTATGTCTCTAATGGGCACAGGCAACCTGTAAATGGTTCATCTTCCAGGCCCCTGATTACACTTATCAAGGGTACTACTTGTCAGAGATTTGGGATGCATGGCTAGGCTTCAAAAGGCCCTTGTGGTCATTAACCTAGTAAACACCTATGAACCTATGACTACCAGAGCTTAGAATGAAAGGGACGAAAAGGGTCAGATTTCAGGACCCCCTGGAGAACAGTTCTATCAAAGTGTGCTCTGGACCTAGATAAAAAGTCTAATTTGTAATGCATGGTGAAAATATGCACAGATGACCAAGTTGCTGCCTCTACTATATTTCTAGAGTCCATTCTTTTCCAAAAAGCCACAGAAAAAGCCAAAGCACTGGTAGAGTGGGCCTTGACCCTATAGTGAGAATAACAAAAAGCAATAGCATGGAACAACCTTTTACAAATTGTCTAGTTTGACACTGGTTGTCCCTTTCTCTTACCCTCATAGGAAATAAACAGTTGATCAGAATTCCTAAAGGTTGTTGTGCTCTCAGTGAAGTATCTGAATTGCCTGTGGACATCCAGAGTATGTAAAATTATTTCTCCATATGTTTTGCTTATGGATAAACCAGGGAAATTAATAACCTGGATCAATTTCAACTCTGAAACCACTTTAGATATAAATGAAGGGACTGTTTTCAAAGTTGCCTGATCCTTATTGGAGAAACTTGTACAGTTTCTTTTGACACCTTGTTCTTTGTCACTGTGACAGCTCTTTCAGCTTCTTTGTTAGTCAACCAGTATTCTTTCTTAGCCTGGCTCATCTTTTCTGTGTCCTGTATTCCTTATTTTTTTTTGATAATGTGTTGAATCACCTCAGATAGTCTTTTTGCAAACATCAGAGCAGAGAAGCAGTCAAATCACCCTCATGCCTACATTCAAAATGAAAGTGTAAGGTTCTGCAATGCAAAATTAAGATTCCCAAGAAGGAACCACCTATCTTCTAGTTGGATGGATATGTAAAATCCCTTTCAAGAACTCTTTCACTTGAGGCAGGACAGATAGGGAGATCAATGGGCAAACAATCATAAACAGTAGTGTAGCTAGGGTGGGGTGACAGGGGCAACTGCCCTGAGCCCAAAGTATTGGGGGCACGATCAGCCTATCCTGATCTTTCTTTAATGCAGTACTAGCTTTTAAACATTGGTGTTGCATCTGAGGTTAAACCTGAGTGCTGTGATATTCCTTGTGTGGTTTAAACTGTATGTAGCAAGCAGTTTGCTACAGTTTTTTTTTTAAACTAAAACCTGAGTGCTGTAGCACTCCGTGCAGGTAGGGTACAACTGTAGCAACTGTTTGCTGTAGTTTAAAAGAAGGCATTTTTAATGAAATAAGTTGGAAGAAGGTTGGGGCAGGACACAGAAATTGGGGCAGGAGGGAGGAGGTGTCATGCATTTGAACACCTGGTTGGTGTGCCAGCAGAAAGAACGACCACTTTTTTTCCCCTTCACTCTAATGGAAGAGCGGGGGGGTATACATCTAACTGTAATAAGCATGTGCCTTATTACAGTGAAGTTTTTTTTTTGCTCTTCACATGAAAAGTTGATGGGGTGTGGCACTGATTCCTAGTACTGACAAAGGTTGCTAGTTGAACCAGCTATGCTAATGCTAATAGAGATGACTAAGAGGTGAATCTTGATAAAATATTAAGGCAGCCAGAGGATAATAACTCACACAAATACTGTAGAACCAGATGTGTTTGGGTCCAAAAGGGTTCTGGTTTTTACTTTGGCACCAACTAGAAAATCTTTTGTCCTTAGCCAAATATGATTTTCTAGTGGCAGTTTTATTAGCCTCCTTTAATACCTACTGCACATCATCAGAATACAGGCACCAAGGCACCAAAAAGGTATTAAAATTCTATCATCCAGGCAGTGAATTAAAAAAATCAGACTGGGGTATATCAAACAACCCCAGTCCCAAGTGAGAAAGTACGTTCTGTGAGGAAGATTGCGGTAATTGCTCTTGATCATTTTCAAAAGAGGGGAAAACTACTGTTGTTTGGTCCAAAAGGAGTTCACTGCGCTTATTCTGGGACAGTTCTTCTGAATCTTTAGAAGAACCCTAGTTATCAGAGTAATGGGTGCTAATGAATACAGAAACATTCTCATCCATAGGAATGAAATGGCATCTGTCTTCCGGACCTTTGTGCAGGGAGTCCTGGGGCAGAATTGCTTTAACTATCTGTTGTGAATAAAGTCAAACAGATCTATTCATGGAGTTCTCCACAGTTGGATCAATTCCTGGAAGACCCCTGGGTTCAATTTCCATTTGTTGTGGTCTGTCCTGGTGCTGCTCACCTTGTCTGCAATAATAGTCACGTCTGATGGCACATAAGTAGCCTTCAGGGATAAATTGTACTGAGCTGCCAATTATCAGAGTACCATAGCTAGTATGCAAAGGGTAGGATCTGGTTCCCCCTGTTTATGTACCACATCACCGTGGTCTTGTCTGTGATTACAAGTAGAGGACCAGGAACCCAAAGATGATATTGAGATTTGGCATTTATGTGTTTTAGTCTGCCCTGCTTGTTTCACAAACCCTGAACTTTCATATTCTTGGAAACAAATCCCCAAGCAAACTCTGGCTCATCTGTGGTTACAAACTGAGTGGGGGCTGGAGGGAAGATAGGAAGACTTAGCTGAGAGAAAACTTGTCCACCCACCAGAGTAACTCCCTTTTTAAAGATCCCAGTACTGGAATGTGAAATGATAGGGGTGCTGGTGCTTTGTCCAAAAACATTTGAGAAATCATTGAATTTTACTCACATGAAGTCTGGCCAAAGGAATCGTGAATTGTTGAGGCCATGAAACTCATAATCCTGAGATATTCCCTTGCAGTTGTCAGAGATTGGGTGGAGAATATCAGAAATTGTTCCTTGTAAAATTCAACTTTGTCCTAAGGAAAAAAGCCATAATGAAGGATGTATTCAGGAGATATCTCAGAAACAATATCCTGTGAGATGGAATAAGGGAAGACTTCTCTATGTGCATCTGAAACCCCAAACTGAGAAAAGAGGCCTGAATGGAGAGATGATAGGGGTCCGAATGGAGAGATGATAAAATCAGCAAGCAAAAGAGAGTAGTATTGCTGGAATTTAATTCATCTTCAAGTCTTGGTGAGTACTTTCATGAGGTAAACCCTGTTTTTGCAAAATCTCACCAAGACGACACTGATATATAGATTGTAGTTTATATTGAATATATTATGGACGAAAGTAGGTTAAAAATAAGAAAGACAGTTGTGTGCACAAATCACAGGGTAAAAAAGTGTCGAATCCTGGTAGGCACAGTGGTGCCAGGACAGGAAAAAATGACAATGTAGTATCCTGAAGACAAAGAAACATTCCTAAAATGGGGTTATATCAGGTTCGAGGGGAAGATGCCCCCCCCCCTGTTGTAGAAGGAAGAAGTAATCCATAAAAAACACAAAAACTGACAGGCCAAAAAAGAGCCATAAAGTTGATAGAGTGGACTACTGAGGATAAGAAAGAAATTATGTACTGTTACTATTATGCAAGAAGCCCAGGATTTCTGGGTAGAAGATATACAAATAGATTAAGAGAGAGATTAGAGGAAAGAAAAATACTTGCAGAAGAAAAACTGTCAAAAGCTTCAAATGCAGATTTATACTCATTAATACAATTGATTCATGAAAAAATTATTATACAGACCAAAAAGCCTTGGGCCATTTGGAAAAATAAGCGACTAAAGAAGTGAAAAAATATAAAGAATAAAATCTAGAAAGTTTTGAAAGGTAAAAAAAGAAACATGGACATGAGAAAGAAAGCGAGATCTGATATGGTGCAATATTTATGCAAAGCCAAATTAATCCATACAAAAAATCAGCTCCAAAGTTATTCAAAGAGAAATATGGCAAAGGCATCTAGATATGGAAAGTTTCAAAACACAAAAAATAAGATCACAAAGGAGGAACATATAACAGAAGATTAGTAAAGTAGAAGTTAAACAAATAGAAGCCGAAGTTATGGAATACCTGAGAAGTGAAGGATTTAATGTAGAAAATCTAGCACAGGTTATGTCACAGCACAATGGAACAAAGAGTCCCCCAAGTAAGGAGAAGCAGGCAGAGTGGGAGACATCTGAAGAAGAAATATGGGCGTGGGAAAGAAAAAGATTTAATATGGTGCAATATTTATGCAAAGGAGAAAGCAAACTTAGTCAATACAAATAAAGCAGCACCAAAGATATTTGAAGAGAAATGCAGGCAAAGGCATCTGGATATAGAACATTTCACAATATAAAAACTAAGAAAACAAAAGGGGAAAGTAGAAAAGAGGATTAGTAATGGAGAAGTTAAAGAAATAGAAACTGAAGTTATGGATTACCTGTGAAGTGAAATGGTTTATTGTAGAAAATCTAACTCTGCTAACATCACAGCATGACAGAACAATGAGTCTCCAAATTAAGGAGAAACCAGTGGAGCAGGAAGCATCTGATCAGTTGCTATATGAAGATACTTTGAAGCCTTCAGCAGGAAACCAGTACAAAAGTTCAGTTGGAGTTGCACAGCAAGGGAAGGAACAGGAAACTGTAGTAACTCTGATGCACTCAATGTTGTAGACTGATAGACCATTGAGTTCCCATGATGTAGTCAGTGTTGTAAACTGAGAGACCATTGAGTTCCCATATGAAAAAGCAATGAATGACACAGGATGAAGTTGAAGAGAATATGTAACAGGAAGCTGTTCTGTTACTTTCTGTGGAATTCCTGGAGCAAATGGAGAACAAAGAGTGAGCCCTTAGTTTAGAAGAAAAGATATAAGGGAAGAGTTGATTTATTTAATAGAGATGGATAGACATATTACAATCAGTGAAAGAAACAGATTACAGAGAGTTAATGAGACACAAAATATTAGAAGTTTAATAAAACAAGTGAACACAGTAATCAAGACTGGTAACAGAAATTCATGCGATATAACAGACACAAACAGGATATATTACTGTGCGGCTAAATTAATAACAGAAAAAGTCTTACCACAAAAGCACAGTGCAGTAAAGGAAAGGAAGGGGGAAATCAAATGCCACCATGGAACTATCAAATAGAGAAAACTATAAAGCAATTAAGACAAGAAGTGTCCCTTTTGGAAGAGTACAGAAGAGGGAACAGATCGACAAGAATACTTAGAAAGATAGATGTGATAAAAGCAATGCACAATATAAGAACAGATTAGGATCTATCATGCACTATCATAGGTTCATAGGTTCATAGGTAAGTACTAGGCTATTGGCCCTAGGGCCTATACAAGCACAGCCATAAAGGTACCCTGGCTTTTGCCACCCAAGAAAATTATTTTCCTGTGCCCCTGTCGAGCAGAGCCACAGAAATGATCCCTGGGGTGAATTTCCTATTTCCCATCCAATCATCAAGATTTTTCTTGAAGAGTGCTAATGAGGAGCATAGGTAGTTTATCACAAATAAACTAAAAATGTCAGCACAGTCAGAAAAACTTAGAATATATGCAGATAAATATAAAGGAGAAGTACAAAATAAGCAATTTATCGATGACCCAAAAATGTTTTGTAGAGAAATGGGAAACAAAGCAAAAGTAATAGAAACACCACCAAAAAGAGAAGAAATAGACACATTTTGGAGAAAGAGCAATGAATATCCTGTGGAACGTAAAAAAGATTCTGAATGGACAGAAGAAGTAAAAGAGAGAGTAAGAAATTCAGATATACAGGATATGAAATGGGATGAAGTAATGACCAGAGAAATTGAAACAAAATTAAGAAAATCTCCTAAATGGAAAACTCCAGGTCTGGATGCAGTATCTAACTTCTGGCTAAAGGTATTAACATCTTTATGTGAAGATTTAGCCCGGAGTAAGAACTATTTATATGCGCACTCCAAACAGACGCCAACCTGGTTAACAACAGAAAAAACAGTGCGCCTACTTAAGAGTGAACCTGCAAGATATCCTAAGAAATATAGACCAATAACGTGTCTTCCGATGATGTATAAATTATACAGTGGAACTGATGCTGAAAGAGTTTGAAAACCCAGTTATGGCAATAGAACAAAAGGGTAAGAAAAAATCATATGGAACAAAGGATAATCTTTTTTGTTAAAGTCATAATGGAAAATTGTAAAAAGGGGAAAAATCTAAGTATGGCATGGATAGACTACAAAAAATCATTTGACAGAATCCTACATTCACGGATACAAGAGTGCTTACAAATGTATAAGATACACCCTGCACTGATCAATTGCATACAGTGACCATGAAACAGTGGCAAACCACTTTACAGCTATGCCATGATAAAGAACAATTATTATCCCAAGGATAAAAATGCAAAGAGTGATATTCCAGGATGACTCTTTGTCACTGCTACTCTTTTGTCTTGCCCTTTTTTCCCCCAAACACCTTTACCGAATTATCACTTGTGACATAGGCAAATTTACACTTGTATAAAAGTAATCAAACCATATTAACATAACAAACATTATACTTCACATATATTACTATATATCATATAATATAATCTAAGCAATATTACATCAATTATTTAATTCCTGCCTTTTTAAACAAGAGATATCTTTAATAAACCATCACTTAATACATAGGCAGTCATACATTTATATAAATGAAAACAAACCACTCTGACACAATCCTAGTCACTAGCATTTTACATCACAAACCATACTGACACCTCCCCTGTTCCAAATATTATACATCACTTATAATCTACCCAATCTTTCTCACTTAAACATTACATAGCTCAATTATGTCCTGCCACCTTTTAGACCTCAATCCTCCATTGAATGTTTTGTTCCCACAATTCCCATTTTATCCTTTGTAGTTTGCTTCTGCCCTTTTCAAAAGATCTCAATTCCAGTTGTTTTATCTCTGTTACTGTATTCACTACTTCTACTATAGTTGGTTTAGATTTTGATTTCCCTTTTCTAGTAATTGCTTTTTTTGGCAGCCACCATTATTAGACACAGCAAGACCTTACCATGCCTGGGCAATTCTGATTCTGTATCATATCTCAGAAGAATCATTTCCCTCGTCACACCAATCTGCCCACCCAGCATCTCCGACAGTGCATCCCGCAGGGAATCCTTAAAATCTACCAACTCACCTCACTCCCAGAAAATATGTTCCCAATTACCTCTTTCATCCCCTTCACACCTCCAACATTTACTGTCTGCCTGAGGAAAAATTCTCTGTAGTTTATTTGGGGTATAAAAATATCCATGTAAACATTTTCAGGCAAAAATTCTAAATCTTCTACATTTTGTTGCATATTTGGGAGACATACATATATCCTCCGATTGTTTTTTGTGAATTGCTTATCCAGTCTCTCTTCCCAATCCTTTCTAACCTTCTCTAATTGATTCTTATAGTTATCATGCAATATTTTATATACTCTACTAATTATTCCTTTCTTAATGGCAGCTTCTGTTCTAGAGTCTATTAAAAACTCTACCAGTGCTGTTCTTTCATTTAGGACCCCCCTATTTCTTTCTCTTTGCCTATACTCTGATCTCAATCTCTGACAGAGAAGGCAATCTCTAACCTGCAATCCAAACAAATTCTTGGCATCTTCCCATTCTATCATCTTTCCCCCTCTAGTTATTTTCTCCCAACCCCTTGGTTCCTTTGCCAGTTTTCTCTAATAAATTCCGGACTCTCTTGTCTATTGTCTGTATCTCTAATTGCAGTCATCCCTATTGGCAAAATCTCGTTTCTCCATTCCCATGTTGGTTTAGTTCTTTGAATACTTTCTGCTACCCTTTCAAATTGGGTAATCTCGATCCACCCTGTACTACTGGAAGAATCAGCTTATCCCACTTGATTCTTGCCAACTTCCCCTCCCAGAGAAAGTCTATCAGCTCTTTATTAATTGCTACACACAACTTTTTCTCTGGTTGATAAAAATATGCTTGACCTGTGTATAAGACTAAAGGGACTAAAAACATTTTAACTGCTTGTGTCTTACTATCCATATCCATATACAACAAAGCTTTACATTTCTCAGTTTATGTACTATCTTTTGTTTAGTCTCTTCCCACATATCCTTAGCTGACACACTAGAATCAGCTTTAATCCATACTCCTAAATATTTCATTTTATCATGCCCCATAAATATGGGTAGTCCTGCAGCAGTTCATGTGTGGGTACATAATTTACCTTTGTTGCCTTTGTTTTAGCTTCATTAATTTTGTATCCTGAAAAGATCTGAAACTGTCTCAAAATGTTCCACAACACTATAATGTCTTTTTCTAGTTTTGTCAGGTACAAAGTAATATCATCTGCAAATAAAGCCTGCTTTTCTTGCCTACCATACCAATTATAGGATTCACTTTAGAAGCTTGAACTACTGAAATATCGAATTTTAGTATTTTGCCCCCATAAAGTCGGATCCTGTAAAGAATGAAATCTCAGAAGCGTGAAATTCAAAATCTCGCATATCGGAGATTTTGAATTACCACTACTACTGCACACAAACACACAACTTCCTCCCCACACACAAACACACTCTTTCCTACATAAAAGCAGGGGGGCAAGCTCCCCAAACCCCCCGCCCAGGTGAGGGTCTGCACCCCCACACCCCCCCTACTTATATATTTTAACTCCAAGGTCGCACTACATACAAAAACACACAAAACACCTCCACACAAGCTACATTCTCCTCGCACACACACATCACAGTAACAAAACACACTAACACACACCACATCCACCCTTAACACATAAGCACTTACCTGAATCAATAACTACAGCGAAACACCAAAAGAGCTAATTCAAAATCTCTGGTATGCGAGATTTTGAATTTTGCACTTCTGAGTTTTCGTTCTTTACAGGATTCGACTTTATGGGCACAAAATACTGAAATTTGATATTTCAGTATTTAGAACTTCTAAAGTGAATCCCAATTATATCCTTGAATTTCTGAGTACCTTATTTTCTTTGCTAATGTTTCTAAATATAATGCAAACAATAAAGGGGAAAGAGGGCACCCCCTGCCTGGTTCCTTTGCTCAAGGAGAAATTATCAGAGAGGACCCTACCCACTTTCATTTTCACTTCATATCCCTCATATATTATCCTAATCAACCTTATAATTTTTTCAGGAAATGCAAATGCTTACTCTGTCAAATGCTTTTTCTGCATCAAGAGCCACTAACAACAATAGTATTTTCTTACATTCTGCTTCTCTTTGGGTCATCAGTGTTCTGTTAATGTTGTCAAATATTTGCCTCCTCTCCACAAAACCACATTGATCCATATCTATTGGGTCTATAGTAGTTAATTGCAATACCATTGCGGCGAACACCGGATCATCGACCTTATTTCAGCAAAAATCGTTTCAGCGATTCACTGAATTTACCAAGGGTAAGTAAATACTTGCCATACAGAATAGCTTTGCCCTTTTCTTTACTGTAGTGTGATCTCAGAGTTGGTATATGTAGTTGGAGGGTGTAGGGGTGCAACCCCCCACTTGGGTGGGTTCAATTTCCATAGCTGTTGGTCTGTTGTGCTGTAGGGCAAGTATTTACTTGCCCTCGGTAAATTCAGTGAATTGCTGAAACGATTTTCACTGAAGTAGGGTCGATGATCTGGTTTTCGCTGCAATGGTATTGTGATGAGCTAATATAGACCCATATCTATCAGTGTTGCCATTACTTTTGCTATTCTTTTAGCCATTATAGACATGAACACTTTATAATCATGGTTTAGTATTGAAATGAACCTGTATGAAGCTGGATCTGATGGATCCTTACCCTCTTTAGGTATTACAGCTACCCCTGCTTTCCTCCAGGATGGTGGTACTTCTCCTCCTCTTAAAATACTGTTAAAGAAAACCTTCCAGATCTTCATCAGTTTTTTCTTACTAGTTTCCAAACTTCCACAGGAATACCATCTATTCCTGGGGTCTTTCCTGTAGATTGGCTATACATCACAATTTTTATCTCCTCTCCTCCTATCCTGTTGGCAATTGAGCCTCATCTACCTCTAACCTTGGCATATTTAATTCTTCCATAAACATTTCCATTTGTATCTTTTCTTACTTTTCATATTTCTCTGCTTTACAGAAACTTTCATAGCATTTCAAAAATATTTTTAATACGTCTAAAAGATTTCTTGTTACCTTCCTTGTTATAGGCTCCCTAAGTTTGGCAACAGCCCATTCTACTTTCTGTTGTCTGAGTCATTGTGCTAAAAGTTATTATTATCAAAAAACAGTTGCTTAACAGCAGTCTTTCTAAGCTTGTGCATATTATCCAGGAAATCCCTTATTTCTGCCTAGCATTCTGCAGTTGATCTTCTGCTTGTTCTGTGAGATTCCCCCTATTCTGCAATACTTTAACATTTGTCAGTCCCTCTAAATAATTTGTGTTACTTCTTAACCATAGATCCCTTTATTTTATTCCCAGCCTATTTTAATCTCCATTTAATTTTATCCCACTACCTAGCTATATTTTCAGAAGAAATTTCTATCCTCTCCAACAGATCCTGAATAATCTCCACTACCCATTCCTTAAATTCCTCTCTTTTCAATCTCTTTTCAACAGATAGGTAGTAAGCACCAATGTCTCATTTTTATTTCATTACCCTGTGTTTTTATTTTAGCTATCATTTGTTCATGATCTCAAATAGTTATTGGGTGGGTATCAAGACCTTCAGTTACATGCACATATTCCTGTGAAGTGTAAATTCTGTCTAACCTAGCCCAGTTTTCATATCTTGGAGAATCATATGTAATTTCACTCTGAACTCCTATTTGCTGAATTCAAATCTTCCACACCAAATATTTTCATAAATTTCTTGAAGTATCTACCCTCATGTATCATTTTTATTTCATTACCCTGTGTTTTTATTTTAGCTATCATTTGTGCATGATCTGAAATAGTTATTGGGTGGGTATCAAGACCTTCAATTACATGCACATGTTCCTGTGAAGTGTAAATTCTGTCTAACCTAGCCCAGTTTTCATATCTTGGAGAATCATATGTAAATTCAGTCTGAACTCCTATTTGTTGAATTCAAATCTTTCATGCCAAATATTTTCATAAATTTCTTGAATTATCTACCCTCCTTTGCTATATTTTCCGTTTTGGGCCCCCCAGACACATCTTCACTACTGCAAATCAAATTTCATTCCCACCTATAAGTAATATTCCTTGCTGAAAACTGATTATCTCTTCCAGGATTTTCTTAAGCCCATGACAGCAGTTTTAGGTGGAATGTAAATACATGTCAGTGTAATCCTCCTCCCTTGCCATTAGCCCCTTAGAACTACAAATCTGCCACTGTTATCTTTTTTATCTTCTTCTATCCCTATTGGAGCTCCTCTTGCAATTAATATAAGTACTCCTCTTTTCCTCTGTCCCAGGTATTCCAGTAAATAACCACCCTGAAAACCTTTCTTTATCAAATTCACATGTTCAGTTCTTCTAAGTATGTCTCCTGTAACATAGCTATTTGCATTCTACATTTTTAGTACAGGATTCCATGAAGGTGGTCACACCGAGGCACTAGAATATATTATTCTTGCTTTTTAGTACATGGTTTCTTTTTATTTCGAAGTAATAAGAACAGCATTTGGTATCCTGTTGTGGTTTGAGAAACTTGAGGAGGTAGAAGTGTTGTTACAAGTACATTTTTAGTATAGTTCACTACTCTTTTTTGTTTATATTTATCTGTGAGGCCATTTACGTTTAAAGACATTAAAGAAAGCATTATTGTATTAAAATGTTATTAGTCCCAGCTTTTATCTATAACACCTTTTTTGTTAAATGTCTAGTACCAGCTTTTGTGTTACATGCATACACTGTTTGGCAGTTTTAAATTTTATACAGTTGTTTCTTGTCATATACATTTGAGCCTATGTCACATCTTATAAAACTTTTTGTTTTATTGAAAGCCCTCAAAGAAAAAAAACAAACATACCCCAATACTCCCTAAAACATTAACTTAATGCTAACACACAAAACTAGGTACACATTCAAATATTGAAGTTTTACCCTCATAATAGGAACAAAAGTCCCAAACTGAGAATCAAACTCATAGACTTCAGTTAACCTAAAAGAAAGGTCATCCATGCTAAGACGCATAGTGCAACCTGTGCTTCTACTAAGGGCTAATTAGTTTAGTCTTATCTTTATAGCTCTTCCATCTGGGAAAACCTCTGAATGTTTTCAGAGAACACTAAATACCTTGGGAAAGCCCCTGAATGCTTTCAGACAACATTATCTACTTTGGGAAACCCCTGAATGCTTTCAGAGAACATTATCTCCTAGCCAAGTTCTCTTATTTTCCTCAGCCAATCACTCTCCACCAGAATGTAGCCAGTTTCTCTTTATCAGATTGTCTCCATAGAGACATGAGAACCAGACAGCCAGTTTCTCTTTATTAGATTGTTTCCATAGAAACATGAAGACCAGCTGCAGAATTGTTACCAAGCACACATGTATTTGCTAGAAAAAAAGCCTCATAATATTCAATGCTCTTTTTTATCTACTTGCTCTCTCTTAAAATGTGTTACTAAATCAGTTTAAGGTCTTTAATCCAGTTATTTCCTCATGCAAAAATGAGAAAAAAGCTCATTAATTTTTCTTTTATCATGCTTTTTAACCAGGCTTTTATTTATACATTGCAGTGCCTACATTTCTTAAAACTGAACAAGAAGAGAGAGAGAAGGCAGAAAGAAAATAAAAAAGAAAGAACATTGGCACCTGTTTACAGTCCCCATTACACTTAAACATAACTAAAAAAACTTTACTTTATAGCATGTAAAGGAAATCACATGCCACAAAAATGGTACTATTTAAGAAAAAAATCTTTACTTACAGTTAACCTTTGCCCTCATCTCCCCCAAAGCAATTTTCCAAACATTAATGACATGACGTAGGCACATGCTTTAGAGTACCCCACAAGTCCAACAAATTCTGAAAAAAGCCCAATATTTTCAGATTTTCTTGTTCTGTCATATTTCACAAATATAATTATTGCATTGTAATCCCATATTAATTTACTGATTTTATTACTGTTCATCTCCAAAGTCCTGTCTCTGCTTCAATTTCAATGTACTCTTGATTCTTCTTGTCAACTCTCATGCTCCCTACCTTTTCTCCATTTTCCATTGAAATTTTTTAAAAGGTTTCACAGGTACAGTCCTTTTATGGTTTTTATTACCAGAAGAACAAGAAGTAGAATCTCATTCTGTTTCATACTTACTTTTTTCTGGACAGACTTTTTTATTTCCTACTTAGTATGTACTTCATCAGAAATGATTCTGTCCCTCTAGGGAAGAATACCTTGAAGACAACTAGGTACAGCAGTTTGGACCTCACACCTGATTCTCGGCATTCCTGAATAGTGGAATAAATTTGCTCCTGTTCTGTCTAGTGTACAATGAGTAATCATTCTCCATAAACACTCTGCTGTCTCCCACTTTTAGTACTTTGATTTTCTGCCACAGTTTTGTCAGAATCAACTCCTTCTGCTGGTAAGATTGCATCTTTACTATTAAAGGTTTAGGTTGCTTTCTTATGGCCGGGTTTGGAGCATACACACTATGTGGCCCTTCAACTAACAACTCCTGCTGTAGAATACGAGCCCAGTTGCTTATTTGTACTTTCATAAAATTAATGCAGTTTGTTACTTCCAGTTTCTCTGGTATAGCTGAAAATCTCAGGTTTTCCCTAAACGCTCTGTCCTCTAATTCTATTATTTTCTGAAACATCTCTTCCTGAGCAGTCTCACATTCAGCCAGCCTTTTCTTTATTTCAACCTCTGATTGTTTTCAGCTTTATCCTCTTATCTGAATATCTTTTTAAAGCTTCTCCTATTTTTCCAGCCTTTTGTTGGTTGTGTTGATATACTCCATCAGTGTTTTGTTTATTTTAACCAGGTCTGTGTGCAGTCGTCTTATATCTTCCTGTAGGTTACTGGAAGTCATGTCTGAAGATTGCCTTGCTTTTTGCTGAACAACTACAGAACCTTTCCCAGTCAGTGTTTCTTCCTCACTTTTTGTAGCCAGTTTCTTTCCAGGTCTTTTGTATTTCTTTATTCCTGGCATCCAGGCATAGCACGTACTAACCAGTTACTGAAACTTACCCATAAAAAGAAGTCTACTGGCCTCCTCTGATGAGTTTCTGTTTTCACACTGGGAGAGCAAGAAATAAACTGTTGCTCAATGTGCAGTCATCTTGGAAATGTCTTTTGTGTTGCCCTTAACCCATAAAGCACAATCTGGCTCCCAGGAAACAACAAAGTGTAAAGATTTTTCATCTTTTTGTGGATGATTTAAAACTGTATAATTCATCAGATGAGGAACTGAAAGCACAACTGCAAGTGGTCAAAACCTTCTCAGATGCTATAAGAATGTCATTCATTTGGTCTTGATAAATGTACAAAAGCAACCTTTAAAGCAGGAAAGCTGCAGCACTAAGAAAATATCAGTCTGAGACAGGAATGTGATATAAAGGAACATGAGCAGGAGGGAGTTTATAAATATTTGGGAATTGATGAAAGACCAACAATAAAGCATGAACAAATGCAAATAAAATTTAGTAAGGAATATTTTAGAAGACTAAAATTAATACTGAAAACAGCCCTGACATCTAGGAACAAAGTCCAAGCTATAAACCAATTTGATCTTCCTGTTCTTACAGTTCTGCAGTGACCGACTGGCCCCAAAAGGTATTGGATCAGTTGAACAGGAAAACAAGAGAAATGTTTCATGCTTATCAAATGATTTATAAAAATCAGTGTATACCAAGATTATATATTCTCCATTCTGAAGGAGGTATGGGTCTCCTCGAAACTGAGTGCATGTATAGATCTGCAATCGTAGGACTGCAGACATATCTGTTGAACTCACAAAATCCAAACATAGTGAAACTTTTAAAACATGAGAAGAACAAGTCTAAGATGACTTCCCTGCTTAGTTTAGCAGAAGCATATCGGTGTCAAACAGGAATGGAAATCAAATCAGAAGTAGACAAAAATCAGGCAGCAACAGAATGTGCCAAAAAACAAAAGAAAGACTATAAGGTGAAGGACCAGATGAGAAGGCAAGACATGTAGAAAGAGCATAGATATAGTTGCAAGTACAGCAAACTCCTGGAACAACATCATATTGATCAGGATCTGATGCAGGAATGGTTAAGGACAGGTGAATTTAAACCAAAAGACTAAAGGTCAATATTGGCAGCCCAAGATAGTGGACTACATATATGTTGCTTTACAAAGTCCATTGACCATGGTGGAGAAACAGGCAAATGCGGGTTTTGTAAAACAGACTTGAAAACAGTCACACATCTTGTTGCTGGGTGTAATACACTAATGGCAGAAGGCCTGAATACTAAAAGGCATAATAATGTGGCAAGACTGTTGCACTGGGGACTGTACAAACATTATAATATTGAAGCAGATGAAAAGCATTGGAAACACGATCCACAAAACTTTATAGAAAATTATGAAGTTTATATCACATGGGATCACCCATTACTAACAGTTCAAAAGTAGATGTGAGAAAACCAGACATGGCAGTCCATGAAAAGAAGACAAAAGTAGTATTGATCATTGAAATTGCTACACCCAGTAAATACAGTGTCTTATGTGCAGTGAGATACAAAGTCATAAAATACCAGGGTTTGTAAGCAGAAATGAGGGCAACATGGAAGAAGGACACTCAGACAGTTCCAACAGTAGTAAGAGCAATGGGCCTCATAAAAAATTATTTACAGTTGTATTTAGATATATTATGAATACATGTAAATCTGTATGAATTTCAATAGGAGTCATTTCTGGGTACATTGCAGGTGCTGCAAAGTGCACTTTTGGTTAACAGCAAAGATTGAAACAATACTAATTTCATGAACTTTAATCATTCTTTGACATAGGAAGGAAGACTTGAAGAAATTAAACCCAGAAAAAGTTTTTTTTTTACCCAATCCATAGATTTTCAACAAGTTGTAAAAGAATCTGCAAAAATAGGACAGTCACATAAATATGGAACAATGTAAATACCCTGCAAATGCAATGGGCTTTAACAGCAGCCAGGCACTTCATAAACACCACTGGAGCTAAAGTAAACCAGACACAGAGAGCCTTTAAAAAACTTTTGAACTCTTTGATGTGATGATAAGCAGTTTTTAAATCCAGAGTTACCAAAAAACTGAGAGATAAAATGAGACTGTGTTGAGGGTTTTGGGATTCTGATGTGAAGGTTAGGAAAAGAAAGGTCTAGGACAGGTGTCCAGATTCTTTCTTTCTTTAGCACTACAGAAATTATTGCATAAAATAATTTAACTTTTTGATCTGGGGGAACAGGTTACATGACCCTTTGAGGCAGCATTTGCACCGGTAAAGAAGGAAACAGGGAGGTTTGATTAGAAGGATATAGAGGAGTCATCTGAAACAGGAATTGACTCTCACTGTCAACTTCAGCCTTTTTGAATGATTCTCAGAAAACAGGTTTGAAAGATTACCTGTTGCCACAGAGGGTCTATATTAAATCACTGAACACTTAAAAAAGCAAACGGTGATTGATCGACCCTATGTAAGTGAAAGATTACAATATCAAAGTGTCAGAGCAGTGATTTTTTTTCCAAGGGAAAAAAAATCGCTGTTTCAACAAAAAAAAAAAAGAAAGAAAAAAATGAATTTAAACATTACATTAAGTGGGGGGCTTTGCCCCCCACCCCCTACTTAAATATACCAACTCTGAGACCGCACTACAGTGCCAAAAATGTCAAAGTACCGAAGTGGCCAAGCGAATTCTTTCCCAGGGAAAGAATTCGCTTAACAGCTGCTTCAATATTTTCCGTTTTCTGCCTTTTAAATTTGACCAAGGCGCATTCGAAAGAATGCGCCTTCGGTCTTCTAATATAGACCCACCACAGAGAAGTTGGATTTATGAATGTCTACACTAAGTGTACACCATTCTCAGTGAATAGACAACACAAGCATAATTCCCACCTTCATCCTCCTAATTTTAGTTTTCCTGTTGATTTTCTTGCAACCTTAAATAGTAAAGGGGATTCATAAATGTTGCCATAATGTGTAGACTATGTCTACACTTAGTCTTATCTTTAAGTGAATAGACATCATAAAATAATGTGGTAGGGATGTTCTTGAATACAAATCATGTGCACTTACTGCAAACATTCATGAATCTGGCCCTTAGACTTTGGGATAGCATTACTGGTACACTAGGGTCTAGAGCACAAAGTACATAAATGAGCTTTTTTTAAACTATCTTTATTTCTGAGAGAATACTTCCTTCTTTTTTTAAACCTCCCTACTATTTCTTTCAGAAATTTCCTTTACCCATGCCTAGCTCCAAGTGTTTATTTTGTTTCATATAAAAAGAATCTGAGTTGGAAATAAAGTTTCTACTGTATTTTAAAATCTGAACAAGCCCTTGAATTATCTTTCCCTTTTCATCAAATTTTTTAATGACTTTAGTAGTGGAAGGACCACATAATAGCCCTTTATTCAGGAAGCCTTCAAGATCTCAGCTTTGATATCTTCTGGTAAATTCTGGGAACATTGCCAGACAAACATTCTCATCACTGACCCAGTAGCAGCTGCTCTAGGTATAGTATCACCAGTATCATAAGAATATTTTAAAAAGTAGTGTTTGGTTACCTGAGACACAAGGATAATAAGAATTCAGGGATGTTTTTGTCTCTGAGGAAGGAGATCAACAATTGGCTTTGACATAGTATCAAAAGAAGCTGGTATAAACATAGTCATGTTAACCTTGACAATTCACTATTCTGAAGCCTAAAGTGGAAGAATAAACTTTCTTCCCAAAGCTGTCAAATGCTTTCCCATCTTTGTCAGAAGGAATAAAATTAGCTGTCAAAAGATGTTTGGCAGTATATGGTTTTGGCAGAGAAATCACTGCAGGATCTGATCTAGAGTTTGAAAAGAGAAAATTGTGGGTCTGTGGAACCTTATATAATCTATCAGACTTCTTAGGAAAAGGAGGCTGACTATCAAGTAAAATGCTGGCTGCCAAAAACAACCTCTCATGCCGACAAGACAGGAGGAACAGCTGCAAGCTGAGGAAAATCCACATGAAATAAGTCAAAACATCTTTGCTGGGATTTTGGTATTTCTTTTTGTTCCCACTGAAATAATTCCTTCATTCTGGCACTAGTATGAAAAGTAGATAATTCTTCAGGAGGATAATCTGAAGAAAAACTTTCCTCAGAATCTGATTTCCCCTCCTATAACATAGGAACTTAAGAAACAAAATCTAAATTAAATTATTTTATCTCACAATGAGAATCACAATCTGAGAGAGAGGGAAATCATTTTCCTTTAAAATTCAACAAAAACACAGAATTTAAAGACTGAACAGTTGGAAATAAAATCTTATTAAAACCCAGCCAATCTCCCTTGTCTATCCCATGTAAAACAGGAAAAGAAAAAATACCTAGCTTTTGTTTTCTTTTCCTAGGAGACCCCCCCCCAAAAAATACTAAACCAAATAACATTTCCTATCACATGAATCAAGCTCCTCAGTGCAGCTTTGCTGTCGAACATTGTCCGCTTTCTCCTCCGATATCGATTAGTGCTGTTCTCCATTGCCTGAACAGGACAGCCGAATAGCTGCAGAGGAAGTGTCTGTTTCTCAGTTCTTAGTGGCTTCTTGAAGAACAATACCAGAGGGATCAAGAGAAAATGATGGGCAGTCTGAGTTATCTAAAATGGCCACACCAGAGTCATTCTTTGGTGGCTGTGGTGAAGAGGAAGTTGGTCTGAAGAGTGAAGATTCTTGTACAACTTTATTCTTTTTGTGGATTGGGGGACAGAAGAACTGAACATCAGGAATCCTAGTCCATGTGTCTACCAAAAAAGTGTCTGATAAGCAGATAGAGAAGCATTGGACAGTCAGTGATATAACCTGACTGACAAAAATTAAGTGCTGAGGTGCAGTTTGTCATGACAAACCCTAAAACCACTAGTCCTAGCCTCCAGCTATATTTTTATAGAAAGTGAAACTTTTTCTCACAAAAAATAAGTTTGTAAAAGATATTTATTTACTGCTAACCCTGACTAAAAATGTAACATTTAAGGTAAAATATTTTAGTGACATTCACTAAAAACACTAGTCCTAGCCATTAGCAATAATGTCTGACAGAAAAGTTAAAATTTTCTTCACAAAGCATTAGTAAAATGGAAAGTATTCCCCAATGTGTTAATTATCTGCCAAGTCTTGAGAAGAAGTAGCCAACTGCCTGTCCCTCAAAGCCTGCATAGAGGAGTCCACTGCAACTGCGACAAAGTTCTGAAGGTTGGGTGCCCTAACCACTGACTTTATACTCTCTCCTTGAACTGTTCAGTAGTTAGGGCCATGGACATTGTCCTTAAGCTTTGGAAGCTGGTCAGTTGTTATATTCTGAGCAGGATATAACCCATGTAGCTTACATTACCACAACAGTGATCTAATGATGAACATATTTGCAATCTCTGATATGACCTCAATGCCCTCTCCTTACTAGGAGGAAATCTTCATGAGTCACATATAGACCACTCTTACGTGGGATCTTGTAAATGTCTCTCTTGTGGAACCATCTGTGAGCCACCATTAAGTCATTTGCTAGACATATATCTAGAATCATCTTGCCTTCATTATTCCTGTTGACTTAACCATGTGGAAAGTGATAATCCTCATATTCTGTTCTGCCTTTCCCAATATGAGAATTCAGGTCCCCCATTAGCAACATCAACTGATTTGGTCCTACTTTACTAAGACATCCTGCAACTGTTGCCTAAATTATCTCTTTTCCTCACTATCTCGGCTCTGTTGTGGAGCACAGACTGAGATCATGAAGACTGTCCGTTTTTACTCTGAAGTCTGATTGCCATGAGTCTGTCACTGATTCTCATTATGTCCCTCACTGTCTTCAGAAGATTCTATCTCACAATCATTCCCACACAATTTCTAGTCCATCCTTTTCCTGAGTAGTAAACTGTGGAGCTCAAGTTAATAGAGATTGATGTGCTCTTATTCCAGCCTGTCTCTTGCATATTGAGGACAACCGGTCTCCTCCTTAGCATAATGTCATCCACTTCCAAACAGTGTTCTAATTTGTGATAATTTCAAGAAGTTTGAATTTTTCGTATTAGATCAAATAGACAAAGGAGTGTTGAAGGGTGATATCAATAATAAATTAGAACAGAAGGAGACTTTGTGGCAGTTAATATTAGGGGCTGATTCTTCCCCAGGGCTAAACAACACTATAAATATAAAATGTTTTCTATTTTATAGGTAGTTTTAACAAATATAATAGATCATGTACATGATTAACTATTCTTTGCATTCATTATGTCCATAGGTTGGTTGGTTAGGCTCCATTCGGAGTCATGAACTCATAGATCCATCAGTTGATAGTAGAAGGGGCATTAAGAAATGAAATGTTTTTGTATTTTTAATCATGTAAACAGGACAGTCGTTTATGCTACATGATGGAGTCATGCAGTTACAGATTCATTAGTTGATAGTAAAAGGAGTATCACAAAATCAAATGTTTTTGTATTTTCCAAGTTTTGATAATTTGACAATGATGATATTTATAAGTTCATAATTTATATATGCAGGACTATGAACATCTGATAAATTTAAATTATTCATAGTGAATGCATTTTGGGAGTTTGTATATTTAATTATTTATTTAAAATATGTACACAATAAGAAACAAGTATATATATGTTTGTATTCAGATTTCTAATAGATAGTTATAAGTCTAATTTGGTTATGAGTAGAAATTTACAACATTCATCATTTAAAGATAAATGAATTAGTCTTACACAAGTGTTGTAGTTTTATATATATAAAAACACATATCTTGTAAACAAGGATAAAACGTATCAATTTTTCAAAGCAACGTTGTTATTATGAGAGAATATAAGTAATGGTTTGTACTGTTTTAATAACGTTTTTATAACATATTGTATTAATGATGGTTAAAAACAGTCCAATTTCGTTTGAAAAAAGAACAACTATTAATTTTATTCATTAGTCATTTTACATCACTTCCTGTCTTGTGTATAAAAACGGGAACATGGGAGAGTTCCCGTTTTTCTGATGAAGTCCATGTTTTTAAATAAAGTGGAAGAAAGCGCTAAAACTACATTTACTTGCTAGTCATCTTTTTGCAAAGCCCGAGCCTTCTGTTCTTTTGTTTGTGGTTCTGTTCTGTAAGTAATCCTATATTCACTGCAGCAATCCTTAGTTCATTTCTGGCAGGCTGATTGGTTTTACATCCAGCATTCACTCACCAGAGCCATGCCAGATTCATAGGTTAATAGTTATATAATAGACTAATGACTGCCAGAGCATTTATAAGCCTAGATGTGCAATCCAGTCCATCACAGGCTAGAATCTGTACTGTTTTCTATGACGCCATTCACTTTTTGGGGGGGGGGGCGGGGTTACTGAGTAGGAGTACTCAGGAGCTCTAGGAATTAAACTTATGAATTGTATTAGCATGCTTGAAGATAAATGACAGTATTGAGTGAAAGCACCCTGAAGCTCCAAAAATTCAATTAAGGACTGTTTAGGCAGCTTGTTGAGTGTGAACAGATTCTCAAGAGAGAAAATCTTTGGCTCATAAAGGGGCAATGACTGGGAACTTAAGCAATATAAAAAATAAAAGTAAAATGTAATCCAGATTTTAGACTTAAAAATATGCATCACTCCAGGAGCAGCTGCAAGTAGGTAGTACTTTTTAGGAATTTAATACTCAAAATTTCTTGAAAGACACTACCGATAGTAATGATTAGAACTAATTAAAACGTAAGTATTATTTGAGGGCCTTCAAGTTTTTTCCCCAAACATGGGCGGGGATCAAAACAAAGATAAAGCTGAAACAAACAACATTTTGTTATTGGGTATGTACATGCAAAATTGTGTATTAGCATGGTTAACCTGATTTTTATTTTCAGTAACACGTGGAAGCAACTATCATTTCGAAGCAAATGCTTCAAACTGGATAGTCTGTATTTTGTTTTCTGAATACATATATGTACGCGTATATGTGTGTATACATATCTATCTCTCTCTCTCTCTCTCTCTCTTTCTCTCACTATATATATATATATATATATATATATATATATATATATATATTTATATAAATATAGATATTGCACGTTTGATGTGTGTTGATTTGGTTTGGTGGGTTGGAGCAAATTGCTTTGTTTGGAAAAATGAAACACGAAGTTAAAAAGTGTTATTAAATTAAAGTTTTACACAAGATTTCTCCCAGCCAATTAAATGCTGATGCAAACTGTTAAAAGGAAAAACAAATAGGATGTTTCATGAATTCGGATGGGTGCATTAAAACTGTTGACATGGAATCATAGCTCTCAACCTTCCATCTCCAAAATGAGGAACACTAGCCAGCATCATGTGGAACAAATGGGCAAAATGTGAAACACTTACTAATGGCTTACTAACAACTTCAATTAGGAAGGTCATATGATGGTAAAAATATGCTGGTTTTATTTAGAAAAAATATCTTTTAATTAATTAATTAATATGATTCATTTCTATTTACCATGGATATCAGTTAAAAAAATTCCTATCACTGAATGTAGGACACATCCTTTCAATGTGGATCTTCGAGGAACATGAACTTTTTAAGACCCCAAATGAGGTACGTTCCTCGTAATGAGGTACACTTGAAAGGTATGCATGGAATGTTAATGGATTTACAGGATGAGACAAAAAACAGAGAACACTACCTTATATAAATAACTAAAAGAAAGACCCAGAAAATCTAGAGTTTCCATTGTAAAACACCTGAATCCCCTTGTAGTGGAGTCCCATGTGATATAGGCAAATGACCTCTTAAGGTCACACTAGTGTTTCAGCCACATGGCTTCTTAATACCCATTACTTTTTTTACTTTTTTAGGTCTTTACTGGTATGTTCAAGCCAACAAATAGTGATGTTAATGGAGATGCATATAGACAGAAAGGGACAAAGGAAGTGAGGGGTAACAATACTGATAGGGAAAAAGTAGTAATAGTTTTAGAGTAAGAATAAAAGAGATATTTACAGTAGATTTGCAGTGACAAGAGTTAATGGATGGGAATGATAATTATTTTTTTTTCATGTATTTATATTCACCTAAAACAAACATGTTAGGGTTTAGAAGACTTTTAGAAGAAATAATGTTTTCAACAAGGCATTTTATTCATGGGAGGTGAATGAAAAGTGGTTTGTAGTAATGAGGATATAATGGGGGACCCAAAAGGGAGATTATATTTATAGATAGAACATATTTAAAGAAATAAATGAAAGTGTTTCATATGGAAGACATAACTTAAGTACAAGGTGACCAGATGTAAGTCACATACAGTTCGCTAAAATATAGTAACTAGACTAAACAGAAATTATATATTACAGTATCATGTTTATTTGATTGAAAGATTTGAGACTCACCTAATAACTGTATATATTCATGCCCACATAATGACTACATTAAGGATACAGGGATCAAAATAAAAGAGAGAGATTAGACTTCTAAGATGGCTGCACACTGATCAATAGCTTAACTTCAGCTGTCACAGTGTGAAAAAAAGAACATGAGAGAGAAGGGCCAGTAATTTTGACAGTTTTAGCAAAATTCTGTTACTGGCTATTAAGTACACTGCCTGGATACCAACAAAAAAGAAACTTAGCCTCAAAAAATCAGCTAGAAAAGATGAAGAGAAAATGCTCACTGGAAATAATCATGCAACTGTTCAAGCATCAGCTTTGGTACAAGAGATGGCTTCCAGTAATTTAGAGGAAAATAAATCAAATGTGCTCAGAGCTGATTAAAATAAAATAAATGACACATTGAAGGAGTACACTAACTCAAATCAAAGGCTGGAAAAAGTGGATGGACCTTTAAAAAGCTATTCAGATGAACTGATAAAACTGCAAAAATTAGAGGTCAAAATGAAGAAAATGCTGAGAATGTGATTGTTTAAGAAGAGCTGTTTCAAAAAATGGTGGAGTTAGAGGACAGAGCATGCAGAGAAAACCTGAGATTTTCTGCTATACCAGCAAAACTAGAAGGAACACACTGTATTAATTTTATGAAAGCACAAATAAGCAACTGGATTGGTATTCCACAGCAGTATTTGTTAACTGAAAGGGCGCATCAAGGGTATGCTCCAAATCTGGCCACAAGAAGGCAGCCAAGACCTAAATTAGTAAAGATGCAGTCATACCAACAGAAACAGTTGAGCCTGAAAATGTGTGGCAGAAGGGCAAAGTATGAAAAATTGGAGGCAGTAGAGTGTTAATAGAAAATGATTATTCACTGTACACCAGGCACAAGAGAAGCAAATTTACCCCTGCAATCAGGGAATGTTGAGAGGCACGTATGACAGACAAGCTGCTGTATCCAGCTGTCTTCAGAATATTCTTTCCTGGAGGATCAAAGTCATTTTTATGCAGAACAGGCTAAGGAAAGAATATAAAAGAATATAAAAGTTTGGCCAACAAAAACACAAAGACACCGGAGCACAGACATGATGTAATACATTTTACTAGACCATCATAGGTTTTGCAATTACTCAAGCTTTTGACCTGGCATGAGCCCTTCATCAGAAGTTATTAAGTTACCAATGTTAAATACAGTGCTTAAATATCCACCTGTGACTAGAAAATGGAAACACATCATTTATTTCCAATTAGCTAAAAGAGAAATCTTAAAAATAGTAGGGTGGAAAAGATGCAGCATAAGAATTAGTGTCCACTGACCAGATAAAATAACACTCAGAGATACTTCTCTGACATCTAATGATACAATAAATCTCAAAACAAGAGATGTGTAGGGAAATTTGTTAAATACAGAGAATATTTATTTTTTGCCAACTGAAAATAAACAATGTACTTCCCTTTCTAGGCACAAGTGGATATTGTCTGCTAATGGACCAACATGGCACTTCTTTAATTTCAGCCATCAAACAAGATGGAAATGTGCTTCCCATTCTTCCAATGATAAAGCCCTTAGAGAGATTTTGCCAGTGAATTATTTTCCAATGTTCCAAAAGAAAATGAGAGACAGAAAAAAGCATAGGAGTAGACTAGAACAATTGGGAGCACCTTGAACATGAACTGGAGTCTGGGGTTGGGGGATGGAGATGAACAGGAAGAAGACCAGCAACACTGAAATTAGTGAATAAATGTGAGACCATAAAGCATCAATTACATTTGTGAAGCATGGCTTTAGAAAAAAAAGTAGCTGAGAAAGATTGAATTTTTGTTGGCTTTGTTAGACTTGTGGGGGACCTAAAAGGCATATACCCCACTCCATGTCATTAATGTTTGGAAGGATACTAAAAGGTAAAAAAGTAACTGTGAGTAGAAGAAAATATTCTTAGCATTTCATGATATAAATTGCATATTATATAGTAGAGCATTGTTCAGTGATTGTTGTATGTGATGAAGATACTACAGTAAACAAGTACCCTTTTTCTTTTTTAGTTTTAAGAAATGTAGGCAGTACAATGTAAAAAAAGGAAGAAAGGCAGGACAAAACCATATTCAAGTTAGTATGCTGTAATGCTGAACGGTTTGGGTGTGGGATGGGGTGTTAAAGTGCACTGATTATAATATATGTAGAGCTGTGATATTTTCCCTTACTTTTGCATAGGTGAATGTCAGGATTAATGCGCTTGGCTTAATCTAATAACAATTTTTTGTGTGTAGGCACGAAGGCTTTAAAAATAAGATAGCACAGAGAATGCATTGAAAGATTTTCCTTTAGCAAATAGATGCTCAGTGTAAGTTAAAAAGTCTACATCTGAAGACAGCTGTACATTTTGTTCCTATGTGTCCATAGAGATAAGCTGACCACAGGTGCAGGCAATACATTTTGAGAGTTCTGGGCATTGTTTACTGAGGGAATCATAGAATTAAAAGGTACAAGGACAAGCAGGTTAGTAAAAAATAAAGTCTGAAATTAATTCAAGTGAATAAGCGATAGCAACTTTCCTGGTACCGAAATATTTTAAGGCATTTACTAGGACAGTGTATAACTGAGTTTTATTTAAAGCTAGCCATCATGTTTATTTTTAAGCCTAAAAGTTAAAGTTTTCTAAAAGCATGCAAGCTATTTTTCATATCTGGAAAGGGAATGAAGATAAGACAAGAACAGAAAGCAATTACTGTAAGTAGAGAATAAAGATAGACAAGAACAGAAAGCAATTATTGTAAGTAGAAGCACATGTGTTTTTGCATTAATAACCTTAACTTTAGGTAAGGTAATGCTTGTGGGTACAGTTGTCAATTTAGGACAACTGTTCCTATTAGGGGGGTTAAACATTATTTGAATGTCCATAGTTTTGTGTGTTTGTTTTAAGTTAATAGCTTATGGGGTGTTCTGGGTTGTGTCAGACATTTGTTTAAGGGGGCAATATCCCCTCTCTGGGCCAGTAATCAAGGAGCCTGAATCATCACTGACACTGGAGAGGGATGTTCACTTGAAATAATAACTTCCTATCTTAATGGCCATACTGTCTATATTATTTTGGAACATGAATGGCCTCACAGGTGAAGACAAAAAGGTAAAAGTACTGAATACTATTAAGAAATGCAGAGTGCAACTAGCAGTACTACAGGAGACACATTTGAAAAGTAACAGGCATGTAAATTTAATGAAGAAAATATTTCAGGATAGATATTCAGCAGAATATTGGGGACAAAGGAAACAGGCAGTGATTATACTAATTGACAGAGGAGCTCCAATAGTTATAGAAGAGGAAAAAAGATAATAATGGTAGATTTGTGGCAGTAATGGGCTACTGGCAAGGTTGAAGGATTATTCTGGCATTTATTTATATTCCACCGAAAACTGCTAATATGGAGCTTAAGAACATTTTGTGAGGAAATAATCAGCTTTCAGGAGGGCATATTACTTATAGGTGGGGACTGAAACTTGCAACAATGAGGTTATAGCTGGGGGATAAAGAAGAGAAAATATAAAAAAGAGGGCAGTGAAGAAATTTATGAAAATATTTGGTAGGGAAGATGTGGATTCAGCAGTAGGAACTCAAAGAGAATTCACATATTATTCTCCAAGGGACAATAACTGCACTACACTACACAGAAATTATATTTCATATGTTTATTTAATTGAGGTCTATAACACACGTCCAATAATTATTTCAGATCATGTACCAATAACAACTAAGGTAAAAATGCAGGTTAATGAAGTAAAACCGAGACACTCATGGTTCCCCAACTACCTGTTAAAAAGAGGAATTTAAGGAATGGGTTGTGGATATTATTCAAGAGTTATTAGGAAAAATAGAAATTTCTTCAGAAGTTACAGCTAGCGAGTGGGATAAAATGAAAATGGAGCTTAAAAATAGGGTAGAAATAAAATAAAAAGAGATCAAGTAACAATAATTACTTAAAGGGGCTGACAAAGGTTAAAGTACAATGAAGGGAATCTCACAGAAGAATAAGAGGCAAAATTGCAGAATGCTAAAGAGAAAATAAGAGAGTATCTGAACCATATCCATGAGTCTAGAAAGATTCTTTTAAGCATCTTTTGTTTGATAATAACTTTACAGCACAAGAATATGTCACATAACGACTTAGGCAACAGAAAATAAAAGCATTGTTGCCAAACTTAAGGAGCTGATAACCAGAAAATAATCAAATCATGCAGAGGTACTATAGATATTTCAGCAATTTTATGAAAATGTATATAAAGCAGCGGAATGTGGAAATCAAGAAACAGCACAAACAGAAATATTTATGGAAGATGTAAAAGTATGCCAAGGCTAAAGATAGATGAGGCTCAAAAATTAACAGTTAAGATATGAGAAGATAAGATAAAAATGTTGATGTATAATCAATGTGTAGGAATGTCTCCATGAATAGATGGTATTCCTTTAGTATTTTTGTGGAAGTCTGGAAGGTAGGAGAGAAATAAGGATCTGGAAAGTTTTGTTTAATAGTATTTTAAAAGAAGAGGAAGCACCAACTTCCTGGAAGAAAGCTGTGTTGGTTTGAATACCTAAAGACTGCAAATGCCTATCAGATCCAGATACTTATAGGCTCATTTCAATTTTATTTATTTATTGACATTTGATTACTGGGAAAGTCTGACTGGGTAGTAGCCCATTTTCAGTGGAGGCCTGGGGAGAAAAGCTCCAAATTATTACACAACATTTTAAGAAAAAAAAATTATACAATCTTCAAAAAAAAAACAAACATTTGCAGTCTAAATAATTATAACAAATTAGACATAATATGAAAACATTGGTTAAGAGTTGATACAAGGTATACAACAATCATTTAGTATTTAGAGAAATTTTCGAAAGTTTGTAGAGAAATTAAAGGTAAGTTAGTCTAATACAAACAGGTATTGCAATATGATGTGGAGGAAAAACAGGCTTATGGTATATTTAGAGAGAAGGTCAGTGAAGATAATTAGATAGCAGTAAGGAAGGAAGTGAAAAAAGAGTATGGAGGTATAAGGTATGAAAAGGTACTTGTTCACATTTAGAGATATAGTTTATCCTGGTTTTGAGCAAGAGCGGAGCCAGATTTTAGCTAGGAAGTCTTTCATAGTGGTTTTGAAAGATGGGAGGGAGGAATTTTAAACCATGATTATAAAGAGTTTATGTCTATAATAGCTAAAAGAATGGGAAAGCATTGCCAAATTGATAGATATGGATCAATGTGGTTTTGTGGAGGGGAGGCAAATATATGACAACATTATTACAACATTGCTGATTCAGAGGGAAGCAGAATGCAAGAAAATGCCCTGCTTTTGGTGGGTCTTAATGCAGAAAAAGCATACAATACAGTAAGCTAGGATTTTATGAGTAAGGCAATGGAAGCATTTGCATTTCCTGATACAATGATAAGGTTAATTAAGAGGATATATGAGGGATCAGAGACAAAAATTAAAGTAGGAGGGTTACTACTTGACAAGTTTTATTTATTTATTTATTTCACATTTGTTAACCGGGTTAGTCCAACTGAATTTGCAAACAAACCCATTTTCAGTGGAGACCCGAGGGGAAAAGCCCCAGCAAACATAAGTAAAAATAATGTGACAATATATATAAATATTAAATAACAATCACAATACAAAATAATTGTAAAAAAGAAAAGATCATTAACTATTTGCATTGCATTGATAATAAGCAACCTATTTTCAGTGGAGACCCAAGGGGAAAGAGTCCCTGCAAACATAAGCAAAGATAAACATACAGGACAAAAACTATTAAAAACAACACCGTAAATACAAAATTAATTATAAAGAGAAAAACAAAAGAAAAAAATTATGAACATTAAGGGTTGCACTGATAGTAGTGGACTAAAATGTACTACATATGAGAGTAAAAACAAGAAGATAATTGTTGTTCAAAAGAAGGACAATGTATAGATTGATAGGAAGTGGGGGGAGATAGTGTGGAAAATGGGAGAGGGCTATATTAGGGCTATAGTAGTAGAGCTGAGGGTTTAGGAGATTAGTTTAAGCAGAAGTTACTAACAAAGAAAGAAAGTTAGGAGATGCAACAGGTTATACAGTGGGAGAGACTAAGACTACATGTGGTCAATGCAACAACATAATTTCAAGTTTAGTAGGTGGGATTTAAGTTCCTTTTTAAAACAGGGAAAGGAAAGGTTGGATCTAATATGGAGAGGGAGTTTGTTCCAATTTAGCAGGACAGAGTGTTTGTAAAGTAGTTTGCCAATATTCCTTTTGGGTTTATAAATTGACAGAAGATATACTCTGGAGAGGCTGGGGTGGAGAGTAGGGAGTAACATGAGAGGCGAGAGCAGGACAGGCAGAGCGGTTGTTGAGTATGGAAAAGGTAGTGTGGAGATGCGATTGTAGGAGAAGGTGTGGAAATTCCAGCCACTGAAGTTTGTTCATAGAGAGGCAGTGATGTGAAGAGAGTGGTTGGTTTAGAAAAAAATCTAGCAATTTTGTTGTATGTTTGTTCCAGTTTCTGCACTGAGGAAGTTTGGATATTGGTAAGGATGGGGGAAGCATATAGAAAACTGGGTAAGAGAAATGCCTGTGCAAGCTTGTGTTTAGTGGCAGTAGTGAGGAATGTTTTGTTTCTATAAAGTAGTCCAAGTTTTTGATGGTTTTTTTTTGATGGCCTGTTGTATGCACAAGTCAAATTTTAGTTGGTCATCAATTATTACCCCAAGGAGTTTGTTGTGTGAGGCAGGGGAGATAGTGGTGCCATCTAGGGAAGAAAGAGAAAAGTTGGATTTAAGCTTAGAGAGTGTCTGAGGTAGGAAGAGAAGGAGTTGAGTTTTCTTAGGGTTAAGGATTAGTTGATTGTTTCTGAGTCTGAACAGAGGAAACAGGCAGGGGTATCCTCTTTCCCCTTTGTTATTTTTTTTTTATATTTAGAGCCACTGGCAAAGAAAATAAGGGACTCAGAAATTTAAGGATATAATTGGTATGGTAATCAATTCATAGGTTCATAGGTGTTTACTAGGCTAATGACCACAAGGGTCTTTTTAGGTCTAGCCATGCATCCCAAATCTCTGACAAGTTCTGCTACCCTTGATAAGTGTAAGTATGGGCCTGAGAGATGAATCATTTACAGGTTACCTGTGTCCATTAGAGATATAGGTACCAAACCAGGGATGAATTTCCAGTTTCCCATCCAACTGTCCAAGTTGCACTTGAATTGGGTTAGGGAGGAAGTCTGCTTCACATGGATGGGGAGCCTGTTCCACAGACAGGGTAGTCTCTGGGATACATACCTATCTCTCCAGCAGGTCCTATTTATATCATAGGCAAGGTTTAAGCCTTTTGAACAGATAATTCTGGTGCTGTTTGTTTTGTGGATTTTCAGGAGGTCCATCAGAGTGGGGTCTGACACTGCCCTGTATGCCAGGCATAGATGTCCCCTCAAAAGCCTGTAGGAGACAAAATACAGGGATAGGGCCTTGAGGTGGTCTGCATACGACATATTACTTATACCATGTATTCTTTTAGTGAGGAACCTCTGTGGACGTTCTAATTGTTGGCTATGCCTGGTTAGGTACATACCAAAGGGGGCACTGTACTCAATGATAGGTATGATGAATGCTGAATACAGTGGAACAATGACTTCCTTGGACTTAGATGCCATACCTTTGTTTACAGGTTGTACAACATAGAATGATTTCCTCACCACAGTAGACACATGATGATCAAAGGCTAGATTACTATCTATGTGTGTCCCTAAGTCCGCTACTGGGTCAACTCTAAGGGTTGTGCTGTCAATATGATAGTTATCAGGAATGGCTGACTTACCAAAGGATACTATTATGCATTTCTTGGCATTTAGTTTTAGTCCATGGCTGTGACACCAGTTTTTTGTCTGTGTCAGCCCTTCCTGTAGAACATTTGTGTCAGTGTGAGATTCAATGACAGATCCTAATTTGCAATCATCTGCAAATTTAGTCAGTCAGAGACCACTGACATTGGCCTTGACTTCTGAGAAGTAAATGCCAAAAAGGAGAGGTCCAAGGACTGATCCCTGAGGGACTCCACTTGTGACTGGCCTCTTTGTAGAGGTGGACTCCCCAATTCTAAATTCCTGGGTCCTGTATCCACTGTGTGACATACGGGTTTTTACCTAACCTCTTGAGCTTACGAATAATGCCTAAGTGGGGTATTGTGTCAAATGCCTTGGCCAGGTCAAGGTAGGCAGTGTGAATAATTTTGCCCTCATCCATTGCTTTGGTGACCTCCTCAAAGAAGTCCACCAGGCTCAGTAGGCATGATCTACTCTTGACGAATCCAAACTGGGTTGGGTCCAGTTTCTGGAGGTTTACTATATTTCTGTTGGTCAACATCCTTGATAATTCTTTCCCTGGCTTTACATATAAGACTAGTGAGACTTATTTGCAGACACTAATATTTTGTACCTGATAAAACCAGAAAAGAACATCTCAGTGTTGTGGAACATTCTGAGAATGTTTCATGTTTTTTGGGATTTAAAATTAATGAAGATAAAACAAAGGCTGTAGTTGTAAAGTATGTACCCACACATTAATTTTTTTTAATTTTTATTTTACAGTTTGTTTACCAGGATAGTGCACTGGGCCGAGAAGAGCCCGTTTTCAATGGAGTCCTGGGGAGAAAACCTCCATAAAAGATATTATACAATGTAAACAAATCATAGACAACTGAGTGATACAGTAATACAGCTGAAGAACATAGTAGTAAAATTTCAATATACAATAAGAATTTTAAAAGAGAAGAAAAACAATTAAGAAAAACCTTAGTCAGTATTTACAAATATTTACAAATACATTTGTTCATACAAAGGAGATTTATCAACAGAAGCTTTGGCAATTCATATAGGTATCATATGAGAGTAATATAAGGGTAAGTGGGGCAGAAGGAGTTTAATGCAGAAGTAGGAAAAGAGGAAATAATAGAAGAAGTAGAATAAAAAGTTGGGGCTGGAGAGAAAGGTGGGTTAGGTGTCTTATTAGATTACCATGAGGTATGAGAGGAGGCAGAGTATAATGCTGAGGAAGTTATATGAGGTGAGAGCAGGAAAATTCCCAGAGGGAATAAGATGAGAGTGAAGCAAGGACTTAAAAGGTAGAGTGGTTATATGTGGTACGAATAAGGGGTGGTAGGGAGTTCTGGAGGCATGCTAGAAAAACGATAATAGATGTTTGCTCAACAGATGTGAGTTATATGGGGTGAGAGCAGGAACATTCCCAGAGAGATATAAGATGAGAGTGAAGCAAGGTCTTAAAGGTAGCGTGGTTATGGGTGGTACAGATAAGAGGTGGTAGGGAGTTCCAGAGGCGTGTTACAGAAAGAGATAGTAGATGTTCGCCTGGTGGACGGGCAGGCTTGTGCAGTTCAATCAGATTCTGGTTAGTGGATCTAAGAGGTCTATCTGGCAGATGCATTTTGAGGGAGGAGGTGAGGGAGGGACAGAGAAAAGGATTGAAGATAAGTTTGTGGGCGTGAATGAGTTGAATGTAGGAAAGTTGATTGGGCAGTTCTAGCCAATTTAGTTTGTAAAGGGCATGACAGTGAGGGGTGTAAGATCTGCAGCCTGTAACAAACTTGGCAATTTTGTTATAACAGGAAGAGAGTTTTGTCTTTAGAGAAGAACTTAGGTTTGTAAGAAGTGGGGCACCATATAAGAGGGAGGGAATGAGGTATGTGGTAGAGAAAACAAACTTTGTAAGGGGAGTAAGGTAGCGATTGTGGTGGTAAAGCATACCAAGTTTCTGGTGTGTTTTCTTTATGTTTGTTTGAAGATGGGTATCAAACTTAAGCTGTTTGTCAATGAGTACACCTAGAAGTTTGGCATGGGATACTAGCTCAAAATGGGTATTATTATGGCTAGTAATGGAGAAAGAGTTTTTATCTATGGTTATGTTTTTGGAAGGAATAAATACCATAAGTTTAGTTTTCTATGCATTTAGTGCCAAGTGATTATCCAACATCCAGTGTTCAGTGGAGGTGAAGGCATCCTGGGTTAATTTTAAGAGAGTGGGGATGGAGGTGGCAGAACAGATGATTGTAGAGTCATCTATGTATTGAATAAGCTTAGCATTTGGGATGGTCTGGTGGAAGTCATTTATGAAAATGTTGAGCAGTAAAGGACCTAAGATAGAACCCTGGGGTACACCTGTAGGAGTATTAAGGAAAGAGGAAGTGGCTTTTTTCCATTTGACTGCTTGTTGCCTGTTAGAGAGGTAACTGGTGAACCAGCTGATGGAAGAGAAGGAAAGATTAAGATTAGAGAGTTTAGATAGAAGAAGGTTATGAGAGATAGTGTCAAAGGCCTTTGATAAGTCCAGAAGGAGGGTAGACACTAGGAAGCCAGAAGCACAGGCTTTGTTGACAGTTTCAAGAAAAGAGAGGAGAGCAGTGGTAGTGCTATGGCCAGGCCTGAATCCATGTTGTGTGGGGGTAAGCAGGTGGTTATCTATGAGGTAGGGTAAAAGTTGTTGGTGAATACATTTTCAAGAACTTTTAAGATAGGGGATAAGATGGCAATTGGTCGAAAATTGGGAATATTGTTATTGTTTCTCCCTTTATGAAGAGGAATGATAAGCCATTTTCCAGATAAATAGCCTTCTTGGATTGACTGATTTATTAAAATGGAGATAGGGAAAGCGATGGCTTCAGCCACTATTTTTAGAAAGTAGGAAGGGAGGTTGTCAGGGGCACTGGAGCAGGGTTTCAAGTTCAGGAATTTTTTTATGGCAGATGTAGGGATAGGTTTGATAGTGAAGGGGAGGGGTTTGGGAGTGGTAGTATTTTAGGAAGAAGAGATAGAAGAAGATGGAGATGAAGTATTGTTCGGGAAGGATGTTATTAGTTTGGCTATGGAATCAATGAAGAAGGAGTTAAATTGGGTGGCTAAGGCCAGGTCAGAGGCATTTGGATCATGGCAGGGGTTGTCTTTTTTGCCAGGATTGAGGAGGGAGGTGATACCATTCCAGAATTTTTTAGGGTTTATTTTGTGGTTATTTTGGAGTATGGAGAAGTAGGATTTATGGTTGGATGCAATACATTTTTTAACTTTATTGCGGAGTAGTTTATACTCATTTAGAGTGGAGGGAGTTTTGTTTTTCTCGTACTGTTTCCAGGCTTTGTCTCAGAGATGCATGATCATTGTGGTTTGTTTGGTTAGCCAAGGGACTGTGTTGCTTTTAATTCCTTTAGTTTTGTAGGGATAGGGTTTTTAGAGGGGACCAGTCTGTGTATTTTAGAGAGTTTGAGAAGGTATCATGGTTGGAGTTTTTCATGGAGTGTGTATAGACATAAGTATGTGATAGTTGTAAGGAGGAGGGAAGTTGGTGAGCAAAAGAGGGGAGGTGGTCACTGAAAGAGTTGGGGTAGGTGCCACTATAAGAAATGTAGTGGGGGTGAGAGACCAGAATCCTGCCAGAGGAGTAGTCCTTGGAAGGTCTGGTAGTTGAGTTGATTAGCTGTGAGAAGTTGTATAGGTTAATGTTTAGATTATTTGTAGGACATAGAATGGTGGCCCAGTTAATGTTAACGTCGCCAAGGATAATGGTCTTGTTGCTAATATTATTGGAGAACCAGGAGAGGATATCCTTGAGAATGGGGATATTGTCTCCAGGAGGAATGAAGAGAGCAGCTATGCATGTATGTTCCTGTCTATTCATCTGAAGTAAGATAAGTGTTAGTTCGGCATTGGCAAATTGGGGAATGGGTTTAGAATAAGGGGTAACTGAGAGAGAGGAGGAACAGAGGATAGCAACTCCACCCCCTTTTTTTGTGGGTCCGGTCTTTCCTAATTATATAATAGTTGGGGGGGATTATATCAGAGTCTTTTATATGGGGTTTTAGCCATGCTTCTGAGATGGATAGGATGTCTGGTTGGTTATGGAGAAGCCATGCATGGAAGTTAGGGATTTTGTTACATAGGCTTTGAGCATTCAATGTAATGAAAAGAAGGGATTTTCCAGTTGAGGAGGGAGTAAGTGGGGGTGAATTTGACATATGAGGAAGAGAGGGGCCAAGGTTGGGATGACTTTCGCCAGAGAGAAGCATGGTAATGAGTTGACGGATGTGGCAAAAGAGGTATTTAGAATGCTTAGTGTCTGTTTTGAGAGCCAGGTAGCTTGTAGGAGTAGGATAGATTGGGATTGGAGGACAGTACCTGTGGATACAGATAAGTTTGTAGGGAAAAAGGATGCAATTATTAAAGGTGTATAGATAGGGCTAAATAAAGGTTGTAGAGTGCATGTGTTGTGTATGGACATGGTAGGGTATGGACATGTAATGTGGAAAGGGGGAGACTGGTTGATGTTAGGAGGGCTAGTGAGAAAGGTAAGGCAGAAATGGATGAGAAGAAAAAGTGTTACTGTTATCAAGGAGACAGGTTTAATAAGCATAGTGGAGAATGCATATTTCAGCTATGGATGGAAAATAAAGATAACTGGATAGTAGAGTGGGCTAGTCAAGGTGGGGCTAACAAGTGAGAATAATGAGTGGGTGAGACCTAAGTAATAAGGGAAGGGATTATTGAATGTGATGTTGGGAAGGGTGGGGATAGCTGATAGAGTTGTTTGGAGGTGGAAGTGGTTATGTGGGTATAAGTGTAGGAGTGCTGGGGTGGGTGGAATTTGGGGGCAGGGTAGGGGAGTGGAGTGAGCCTGCGGGGCGAATGGAGCAGGTAAAGTCAAGGAGAAAGATGGAGACTTTCCAAAGACAATCAGTGAAATAGAGGAACAGACCTGGAGCTGGAGAGCAAGCACAGAAGTTAGGGGACAAAGGATTAAGACACTGGGCCAAAACAGAAGGGTAAAGCTGAAGAAGGGCGTCACTGGGGTGAAAGTACTGGCACAGGACTACTATAAGTTAGGTATGGGAGTAGGGAATAGATGAACACTGCCACCTAGTGCCACAATTATGAATAGCTGCTGGGATATGCTAGGAACAGGCAGGGGAGTTACGGGGAGAATGGGGAGTAAAGGGGAAACTGTAGAACGCAGTCCACCAATACCCATATTTATGGGGACACAATGCTATGAAGTATTTAAGAGCATGGATTAAAAAGGATTCTGTTATGGCAGCTAAGAATATGGGGAAGAGACCAAATAAATGAAAATACAAAAACTGAGAAACTGGAAGGTTGTGTTTATTTATATGGAAAGCAAGATACAAGGAGGGAAAATGTTTTTCATCCATTTAGTTTTTATTTAAAGGTAAGGCATATTTTTATCAACTAGATGTGATGTTGTGGACAAGAATTAGTAAAGGGTTGAAGGAATTTATCTGTGAGGGGAAGAGGGAAAGAGTTAAGTGGAATAAGCTGATCCTTCCAGTATAACAAGGTGGTTTAGGACTACCTGATTTGAAGGGATATTTTAGAGCTACATGGTTAAGGCTCATGTATGTTACACAAGCAAAAAGCTATAATTCAAAGTGGAAAGGGATGATAATGAAGTGAGAGCAAATTTAAGAAAAAAGGAGATACTGTGAATTTGGATGCAGATTCTTAAAGAGAATAACAGCCATACAAAATATTATATTCATAAAGTAGCAGTAGGTATTCTAATAAATAAGCCAACTCGAGAAAGGAGATTTTACCAATAGGGATGACTGCAATTAGGTACAGAGAATAGGCAAGAGGAGGGTGTAATTTACTGGAGAAAACTGACAAAGGAACCAAGGTATTAGGAGCAAATAATTAGAGAGGAAAAGGAAATAGAATGGGAAGCAGCTAAGAATTCACTTGGACTGCAGGCTAGAGACTGCCTTCCCTATCAAAGATTGATATCAGAATATAGGCAAAGAGAAAGAAGAAGGGTTATTCTAAGTGAAAGACCAGCACTGGTAGAGGTTTTAGCAAACTCTAGAACAGAGCTATTATTAAAAAGGGGTAATTAGTAGGACAAATTAAATATTGCATGATAACCATAGGAATCAATTAGTGGAGGTTAGAAAGGAATAGGAAGAGAGACTGGATAAGCAATTCACTAAGAAACAATAACAGGATATATGTATGTCTCCCAAATATGCAACAAAGTCTGGATGATTTAAGATCTTTTCTTGGAAGTGTCTGCATAGATATTTTATTCCCCAAGCAGACTCCAAATAATTTTTCCTCAGGTGAATTGTAAATGTTGGAAGGGTGATAGGAAAGAAAGAGGTAACTGGGAACATATTTTAGGAGTATAATGAATTGGCAGACTTTAAAAATTCCCTACAGACTACATTCTTAGAAATAGGGTAGGAGTGAATTACATAGAAAAAAATCAGATTTGTGAGAACAAAACATGCAAATAATGACTTGGAGGAGGAATGAGTTTTAACAGAAGGCAGAAATTTAATGAGATATGTAATTTTTGACTGACAGTGACTGTATTATAAGTGATGTTTAATGTCTGCAACTGAAAATATGTCAATATGGTTTGTTTTCATTTACATAAATGTATGGTTGCCTATGTCATGCATGATAACTCAATAAAGATGTTTCTTGTTTAAAAAAAAGAGAGAGTCTGGTCCAGTGAATTATAAATTTCTTCCCACTGCTATCTGTAACCTTGATAAATGATATTCAGAAACCATTTGTCTGAAACTGACTGTTGCCAAAGAGAAAAGCAGAAATTCAGACTTTCTGGAAGGGAAAAGCGATTGCCAGAGTGGAGGGGGTCGGATGGGTTTGGGGGACACGGTCCCTTGAATAGTCATTCTGACTTGTTGGACTGTCCTTGGTTTTGAATGGTTCCTGAATTATTTTTGGATCCCCCCTTTGCAATCACTTTCTAAATGTGTTTATTTGCATTTTTTTCCAAAATTGGATGAGGGGTTAGAGAATCCCTTAGAAAATTTGGAAAAGGAGGGCTGAAAAAATCTTAAGAGGTTCCCTGTATCATCTTAGTCCTTTTATCACACTTTTTAATCACCCCTGCAGTAAAGGGGACAGAAACTAAGTCTCTATCCAAGGGAGAATTTAAAATCTCATTTGTAACATCATCTAGGAGGTTCTAAGAATGCAGTCAGGCAAACCTCCTCAACACAGTACCAGTACCTTGAAGAAGTATCAATTGAATCATATGCACAACGTAAACAATGATAAATTACTTGTAAACAACAAGAAATGACTTGTACAATAGAAGAAACTAAATTATTTAAAGCAGATTTTTCCTCACAAGAGGAAACTGCAGACAAAACATTCCTCAGACTTTCACAGTTAGTCAATACAAACCATAGCATATGAGCCTGACAATTCAAAATTCTGAAAATCAAAGTTGCAGAACCATAGACTTTTTTTCCATACATATCAATGATCTCCCAGCCTTATCAGAAACATTAGGCTTGGAATTAACTAAATGTTTAGCAGCAGGAGGATTTACCAAAGCTATAGCTGCTGGATCGGGTTTAGGAAGAATGTACAAAAACTTACAAGATTGAGGAACTTTATACATCCTATCTGCATTTTTAGGGGCAGCTGGTTAACTATCCTGAAAATGAAGAAACAAGTGTTTTGGTATATTGGCAAGCTAGAAGGGCATTAATGCCCATGCTTGAAATATTTCTATGTATAATCGTTAAGGTGTTTACCTCTCAGACACAAGGTATAGGGTTTGGAGGTGTGGGGGATGGTATAATGCTTAAGGTTTTTGCCTCACATTCACAAGATACAAGGGTTGATTCTTACCTTTGAAAGGGGAATTGGCTAAGCTTAAAATGGCCCACAAGGACAATCAGCTTAGTACTTACTTATGAACTATGAACCTATGAACATCCTCTAAAGCTGACTGAACTAGAGGAATAGGTGAATGTTCTGGAAATTCCTTCTGTAACATATTACAGTATTTTCTGAGAGACTGAAAAACTCCAGTATTCTTCCACTGAAAACACTAGCACATTCTGGAAATCATCTCAGACAAAGAGAAACCTCCATAGGGAGAATCCGAAACTGAGCTCCCCTCTGACTCTAAATAGGAAATCTATGGATAAAACATTGTATCTTCCCCTTCATCTTCCTGTCCAGATTAAGATTACTGAATCTCTTCAGGCAAAGAGCTATCCCTATTTTTTTACCAGAAGCTATGTTATAAGGGACAATAACTTAAATTAAACACTGAGCCAGATCCAGTAAATTACCTCTGTCTTAGGAAATTTTAGGAGGAGTAGATACATGTTTAGTTTTCTGTTTCTTTTTGACAAGAAAAATGGGGCCAGCAGTATTATTAATGGCAACAGCAGCTTCCCCAGGGATGAGCACAATATTCTGACAAAACAGGAAAGCCTTTCTCTCAGAACCTGCAAAAGTGGTTCTCCCTTGGCCACTAAGGGAACTCCAATAGCCACAGATGACATAACCCACAGTCCACATTGGCTATAGGTACTACACCAGGGTGTTCCAGGGTAAAAGGTGAGTGGCCTGAAGTATAACTAATGGCCACAGCAGGGTCATCCACCTATGGCTGAGGCAAATTGCTTGCCTGCTCTGGAGGCAAAGGCTGTTTGCTTAACTTTTTCTTTTTGTGGCTGAAAGAAGGACCAACTGTGGGACTGACAGTTTGCTCCATTTGGCAAACCGAAAATCTGTCTTTCCCAGGGAAAACAAGCAGTAAGAGCTGGTAAAAATTTAAAGTCTTTAAAAGTAACTTTTTCACAAATAAATAAAATAAAATAATTTACCTGCACCAAAAAGTAAAATAAACACAATGTCTGCCCAGAAAAAATATTTTTTAAATACTTTACACAACTTTTAAACTAACAGGAAAAAAGAGCACTCCCATTTAAAAGTACAATCCAGTCTCATGACAGTCCATTAAAACAAAATCTCATAGATTTTAAAATATCTTGTGTTATCAAAAAACAGATTTTTAAACTAGGAAATCTCCCTCCCCTCAAAGGGAACTTATCTGCTCAGCAAAGGAAAAGCAAAAGTTAACTGTCAATACTAGAAAAGCCTCACAGGAGCATATTCCTTGGTAACAGGAAAGCTCTAAAGGTCTTGGCACCAAAACCTGTCTTTTTTGTCAACTCAGCCTGAGCTGACTAATGGCTTGGGCATCAGGAAGGTACCCTGAAGCTTTGGAAGCTGGCCGGCTGTTATATCTTTGCAGGATATAACCCATATAGCTTAAGCTACTGCAGGGGTGATCCTTATGAAGAACATCCACTATTTCCTCATGTCATACTAGAAAAAAATATCTTTCAACTGCCACCCATGTTTCCCTTCTGTCCTTTGTTTTGTTTCTTCAACTGAACCTCTTGCAATTGCTCCTAGGCAAGGTACTGTGTCCAGATTTCCTATTTCTCTTACCTCTCCATATGTATACATTTTCAGCTTTTCTATGTCTGCATTCATATATTCTTGCTACTCCATAACTTTCACTATTCTGGTAACCTCGCATAGCAAACCTTCATCTGCATAGCCTCTGAAACTGGACATAATTCTATAGATGCAGTCTTATCAATTCCCTACATAGTGGAAGGGTACCCTCAGCAAATCTGGAATCTACAGCAAGCTACATTATATGGATGGGTAAAGCCTTAATTATGGCCCACCTGACCAGGGCTCAAATAGTGGATCAGGTGTCTGAAGTGGGAGTATAGGCATTCCTATCTTTAGAGGGAGGGTGTTCTCCCATGTATATCTTATGGTAGATCTCAGAGGCTGGGGGCACATAAGGACATATTCCAAAGTGGAAGGGGTTATTGGCTGAGTTGTAGTGGAGATGGGACATATGGCCCTACATCCTCATTGTGCATCTGTCTTATGATGATGTCATGGAGAGCATTTGGGGAGGAGAAGCTAGGGCATAAAATAATGAAAAGCACTCCCAGAAACAGGATGAAACTGTACCAGGATCCTCATTCTCCTTACAGACCCCAGACATGGACTGGGATTAGCTCAGGACAGGCTAAGACAGATCTAGTAGGCCCAATGAATAAACAGAGGACTTTGGAACAAGTTGATGGTCAGCTGTAGGAGACAAGCAAATCTGGAATCTACACGTTGTGCTATGTATGTCTTCCACTTACTGGCCTTTGCTACAGTCTTTTTAAATTACACAGGGTAAATTACTAGTGCTTGTTTCCTCCCTCCAAATGGCATAAACCTGACTGTAGATTTATTTTCTACCTTCAATTCCATCTGCCCAAGAAGTCAGCTGCTGCAGAGCTGTGTCTGATCACCTACCCTACATCCATGTCAGCTGCAGAAATCTTTGTATCATTATCATTTAAGTTAGTCTTGGCATCCAGACCCTGTGTAGTATCCTATGGTATCTTACATACATACACTAAACATACCTGATCCTGTACACAGAAGGGGATGTGTAGTTTTATAGGAACCAGATGCAGCATTAAATTGGAGTCAGACTGCTAGTGTTTTTCTTCCTCAACTTGTGTGTGTGTATGGGAATGTGTGTGCAAGCACTCACATGCATGTGAAAGTGACATACTTTCAGTATATTTATATATATATATATATATATATATATATATATATATATATATATATATATATATATATATATATATATATATATATATATGGGTCTACTACATAATCCCGAAATACTGAAATTCCGAATTTCAGTATTTCGAAATTACATAGCCGAAAACCCAACTACAACACACATTTCCGAAACCCCATAACTGCAAAATTCAAAATCCTGAACGTACTGTACACATACAGCACACACATACACATACACACAACTCCCCCCCACAATCAAATAAATAATATTACACTACAGATAAGCAGAGGGACAAGCCCCTCTTCACCCCCCACTTATATATTCTAACTCCGAGATTGCACAGACACACAAAGGAAACTCACACCCACATATTTTACAGTCCCTCACACACACACATCACAGTCACAACACAAACTTACACACACTAAAGCCCCTAACCAATGCACTTATACATACTTACCTAAACTTCCACGCATCCATCCACACACTGCACCAGAGGGTTTCGGAATTGTTATTTTTCGGCTATGTAATTTCAAAATACTGAAATTCGAGATTTCAATATTTCCGGATTACATAGTGGACCCCTATATATATATATATATATATATATATATATATATATATATATATATATATATATATATATATATATATATATAATATATATGTGTGTGTGTGTGTGTGCCTGTGCATATACATATACACACACAACAATGCACATAAGTTCATAGGTTCATACTAGGCTATCTGCCCTAGGGCATTTATAAGCCTAGCCAGAGTATGTTTGGCTTTCGCCACCCATTTTAAATTAATTTTGCTATGCCCTTTATCGAGGTTAGTATACTGTGCCTCTGTCTAACAGTGACACAGAAGTGATACCCGGGGTAAACCTACGATCTCCCATCCACTCATCAAGATTCCTCTTGAAGAGAGTCAATGAGGGACTCTGCTTAACCTGGACTGGGATTTTATTCCAGAGTGAAGGGAGCCTCTGGGTTATGAATCTGTCCCTCCAGCATGTCCTATTTATTTCAAAGCTGAGGTTCAAGTCTCTCGAACGTGTAGCTCGATGGGATTTGGATTTTTTGAGGTGCAGCATGTCCCTTAATTCCGGGTTGGACATGGCTTTATACGTCAGGCACAGATCGCTCTGAGCAGGCGGTATGCCACTGAGTAGAGCTGGAGTTTCTTTAACCGGGCAGCATATGGCATCTGTTTGAGCCCTTTGATCCTCTTGGAGAGGTACTTTTGGGGTCTTTCCAGTTGCTGCAGGTGTTTGGTAAGGTACATCCCAAAAGGGGCATTGTACTCGATTATGGGCCTGATGAGGGATGAGTAAAGAGGTACGATGACCTCCCCCTGATCTAGATGTGAATCCCTTCATGATTAGGTGGGCTATATAAAATGTTTTTCTAACCACTTTGGCCACGTGGTTGTCAAATGAGAGATTGCTATCAACTTGGGTCCCCAGGTCCCTAATTACTTCTTCTGTACTTAATGGATTACCACCTATGTGGTAATTTGTGGGCACTTTGTTTTGCCAAAGGGGATGACTATACACTGTTTGGCGTTTAGCTTGAGGCCATGGCTCTGGCACCAGTTGTCTGTTTCTATGAGGCCCTTTTGGAGGATGCTTGTGTCAGCTGGAGAGTCGATTATGGTGCCCAGTTTGCAGTCATCTGCGAACTTGGTCAGCCACAGTCCTTCCGTGTTGGCCTGCACCTCTGAGAGATATATACCGAACAAGAGAGGTCCCAGGACTGAGCCTTGTGGGACGCCACTTGTAACTGGTTTGGAGTCTGACATGGCTCCAGCAATTCTAACCATGTGGAGCTATATAATAAGAATAACTAGGATGACCAATGTACACTTTAGCACTGAGTGGTTGTTACTGTAATACCTTTTTATGATACTACATCAAGTGAATATATTTTCATTAGCTCTTGTATGGCCGTGATGAATTTTGTGTATTTACATAATCAGGCCATTATAAAATTACAAGATGCTATTTACATGTTTTTTTCTTTTAAAAATTTTTTCTTTTAAAAATTTCTCATATATCTGCCTACAGTATTATGAAATTATTTTTTATATCTTCACTGATAGTAGTATTTAATCATTTAATGCATAAACTGTTAGTTTCATAATTGTATATGAACTGTTTTTGATTATTTACTTAAATAAGTTTTTTTGGGTATGTATACATCCCAAACACTAGGGTGAGCTATACCAACTATTCCTGTTTTAATAGGGAGGAGTATAAATACAACCTGAATCAGTTCTTCTTCTTTTGTATTAATCTATTTTTGTATACCATTGAGAAAGGCTGTAAGGCCGAAACCGGTCTGGTTTAGTGACATATCTTTATATGTTACTTTGATTAATAAAGTACTTGGGCTCACCATCTCTTCTGCTGGTCGTTTGTGGTTGCTCTATTTGGTTTGACCGTGCAAGCCGTCTGTGTGAAGCATTCAGTTGCACCTGTTCATTTAGCCTCGCTGGTGGTTCCTGATGGTAGCTCAACATTTTTCGTGTATTTGGTACTGATAATACTGGTCTTTTGCAAGGTTTATTATGTGAAGAAGACTGTGTACTTGGATATCCAGTAATACGGCATGTTTACCAGGTTTTTTGGGATTCATATTTCGTTTCAGTGCTTAAGGAGGAACTAGGCCTATTAGGTGGAATTAATCATTACGCTAAGAACCTTTTCTTCTTTTTCGTGGACATTGGTATTGTTTCTTATTTTTCAAAGCTCACAATAAGGACATTAATGTATTAAAGGCGTCAACATCTTTATATTTCTCCAAGATTTATTGCTCGGTTTTGGGGATATATGTTAAAACTGTATCTTAATGATATATTTACCCTAACCAGGGGGCGGAACTAATGGTGAATGAGTGCACATCAGAATATTGGTACTTTTTTCAAGACTGATAACGGTTTTCTAAGGGCTACGATTCCAATGTGGATGGTGTTTCTTTGATGGGATACTGCTGATCAAGAACCTTGTAGGTGTTGGACATATTATTTTGTAGATGGTTCACGATTCAATGCAGATGGTGTGTTATCAATGTCATACTGCTGGTTGATGTTGGACATATCGACTTTGTGTTTTACAGTACAGTCGATTTTGGACAATTATAAAATTGTTTGAACTGGATTGTTTAATATTAGTACAAAACGTTCATCTACAGGGGATACACATATATACTATACGAGAATTATATCAAAACACCAAGATAGTAGTTGTGTTTTACATTCCTTTTCGGTGGTAATGCCTTCTACGATGTGCTTTTATTTAAGTTTACAATAATATCCTTCTATGGGTATATGTGTATATATCCTTAACTAACTTTCAGTTGTTATAACATAGACTGAATGGTTTGTCATTGAAGCTGGGACACCATGGTTAAAAATGTAGTAGACCTTTGATTTAAATTTAGGATATACAGTGTATCAAGGGCAATATTACGAATTATTCATTAGTAGGATTTGAAGAAAACAATACATATAGGATAAACATCTTATGGTTCAATTAAGATTCTGGTTTCATTACGTGTTTTCTTATGCTTTATATAACGTTGAAATTGTATTTACCAGGCCACATTATCTGAGGGATATACATGTACATACAATTTGGATTTGGAACTAACTATGGACATGTATAACATGTTATTAGAGGCATATTTTTTCATCTTCCTTATCTGATACATGTTACATTACAACTTGTATGATTAAGAAAATCACATTTATATACTTGAACCTATTTATAGATCAGGATTCAAGGGGCTGTCTTTTGTGTACCTAATATGGTTATGTAGATACATTTCGACTGTAATCAAAAATCCTTTACACAACTGTATGTGAATGATAACCAGGATACGATTTTATCAATATTGTAACAGTGATGATTCATTGAGTATGAGTCTTTATTTTTGGACTTAAGTGAGTTATATATCACTGTGTTAGGTGTATATAATATGTTGATGCTATCTTCAGTTACCTGCTGAATAGTGCACTATACACCATAGTGATTATATCAAAACTGGTGCCTGAATTTTCATAACACATGGTTGGATGCCTCAGTGGATTATAATAATATTGGGAATTATTGTGACTAGTATTATATGGCTGATTTTTCATTTTTCTCTTAGCATTACGGTTTCCTATTTTTGGTGTGTTCTCTGTTGAATTATTTCTTTTACACACTCTACAACTATATATCTTTCATTCAGCAAGTTGATCATAGTCCGCTGGTTTGGTTAATGATAGAATATGGATTTGGAGCAGATTTTGAATGGGTTATCTGCTGATAGGCATGACTTAGGTGTATTTGGTGTCAATGTTATGTCAAGCAATAACCAAAATGGCTCTAATAATGGTCCTTTTGAGGGTTGTGACTCAGCCTTTAATAAATTTTATAAAGATTTGAGGAATCTTCGTGCCAATATATGGCATTTGCGATTATTCAAAGCATATATACAGAAGGATATTACTCCTAGAGGTTTAAGGATCAGGTTACAGCCCTTAGTGAGGAGGTCGGAGGACAGGCTGACGAAGGAATGGAACCAGGCTCTTCATCAATCCTCTATGATGTTTGTAAAAATTTTGGCAGCATACTATGAGAGAATGGTGGATATATGTTTAACAGAGGTTAAAAGTTCTTGTGAAGAGTACAAACGTTTTGAATCTCAGCCCATATTTTCTTCCTTGGTTAAAAAATTATCTAAGGATTTGGCATCCTTTGATCAACTGACCAAGGACCGCAAAATTTGCAAATTCAACAGAGACTGCACTGACTATCAGAGAAAGTCCTTTTGATACATCTAAAACGGTCAGGTTTAATGATACTAGTCACAAAACACTTGGTACGAAATCCAGAAAGAGACCTAGATCTATTTTAAAATCCACTGATGCATCCCTGGCCAGTACTTCCGGTGATGAAGAATCATCATACACGGATAATGATGCAATACTAATACCCCTTTAGACACTCACCAAGTAACCAATTCTATGGAGAATTTGATCTGAACATTGTTTAGCTGAGGTTAACTTTGATAATGTTTTAAATTTATCTGATGTACCATTAACAGATGCACAAACTATATTGTTGAATAAAGGCCTTGGATTTATTCCGGGTTTCTTTAGTGATGAATATAGTATAGTAAATGATGTTTTGTCATTTATCTTAATCTTAAATTGTTCTTTTCAGGTGACACCTCTCATAGATCTTCTGAGTTTAGATTTTTGAAATCTGATTTTCAACCACCCATGAACAAATACGTCTCCATATTTCAACAGTCAGTCATTAAAGATCTTCATTTTCATCATCATGAATCAAATATTTTAGGTCAAAACATTTCGATCATGGAAAAAACTGCTATAGAAGAACTTAAGCAAAATCATGATATAGCCATTCTGCCTGCAGATAAGGGTGGTGCTGTTGTGGTTATGAATACAGGGGATTATCTATATGAGGGCAAAAGACAATTGGCAGACCGTAGATGTTACATGCAAATGTTTATAGATCGCACATTGGTATACAAGAAGGAAAGTGATTCATTCTTACAGACAGCTGAGGATCAAGGTATTATAACACTTAATGCTGTCAAACACCTGACGGTCAAAGATCCACAAAAACAGATCTTATATCTTTTGCCCAAAATACATAAGTCTATCACTAAACCCCCGGGTAGGCCTATAGTGTCTGGTATCGGATCATTAACAGAACCACTTTCAGCTTTTCTCACATTTTATCTTAAGCCACTATTGTCATTGGTTAGGGCCAGATTGAAAGACACGACACATTTTCTTCGGATAATAGCGGATACCCAACTGGAACAGGACTGGGTGATGTGCACACTTGATGTAAAATCCTTATACACTAGTATCCCACACTGGGCTGGTCTGCAATCATTACAATACTGGTTGGAAAAATGTGAAATGTACCCACCGAGCTTTAATACACTGCTTATCTGCATGGCGGAACACGTACTAACTAAAAATGTTTTTTATTTCCATGGCGAGTGCTTTTTACAGCTTCAAGGTACGGCAATGGGGGCTTCCTTTGCCCCTATATATGCTGACCTTTTTATGGCCTACTTTGAGGAGTTCAGTCACCATATACGCTGTTCCTTACGGCAATAAAACGTATTCACTGTTGCAATAGCGTAATGTTCAAACCATTAATCACTTCAAGTACTTCTAAGAACGTAGATATCTTTAATAATAAAATCAAGTAAGCGCTTTCGCCAACAGGCTTCTTCAGACTTTGATGAGATTACATAAAAACAAGCTCTTTATAAGAACTGTCATGATTCCTGATTGGTTACAAACTTAGCAAAATTTGCGCTTAACAATTTAAAGCAGAACACACGAAACTAATCATGCAAAACCATATTAGTGCTTCATTCGTAGAAAATCTTGTACTGATATTTATCCTATGTAATGCATAACTACTAAACTGATGCACTATGTTGCTGCATGATGAAATTAAAACAAGCAATCTTAAGATCAAGTTCATACAACTTAAAACTCATAAAACTAAAATGCTATAGAACCGTTGAAAAACATTATAATAAATTTTATTTATTTATTTTATTTATTTTACATTTGTTGACCGGGCTAGTCTGGCTGGATAACAAGTCCATTTTCAGCAGAGGCCCGAGGAGAAAAGCTCCACTATCTACTAGTACATTTCAAAATCAAAAAAGAATTTTCTCAGGAAAATACATCATTAAAACATTGCAAGGGAGGTATACAACCAGAAAAGTAACAAGTTTCCTCATTTTAAAATAAGAAAGATATCATTATTCAAGTTTAACAAATTTACAGAAAGGTATCATACTTAAAGTTTTAATAGAGGTAGGATCATAAACAGAAGTTGGAGTGGAGAGGTAAGGAGTAGAGGAGTAAGACAGTAATAAATAAAATAATTTAGTCAGGTGTGCTGCAGGAACAGAGCCAGTGGTTTTGGAAGTATAGTTTAATTTTCTGTTTGAAAAGAGGCAAAGATGTAGTCAAAGTTATGTCAGTAGGAAGAAGATTCCAGTTCCTACCTATAGTATTAGTGAAAAGACAGTCACCGGCAAAGTTGTTTGACTTAATTGCTTTGGCCATTAGTTTATGAGATGCGTGGGAGTTGAGATTGTTATAGGGATTATCAGTTGGGAAAGTATTGGTGTGTGGTCAGGTTGATAAAGTATATTATGAGCAATCGAGAGTTGAGGGATAAGCAAGTAGTTTTGGAATTCAAGCCAGCCTAGAAGTTTTAGGTTTAGACAGTGGTGGGTTCTGAAGGGATTACCAGTGGCAAAGCGGGCAATATTATTGTAGCAGGTTGTTAATTTAGCTAGATTGCTTTTTAAGATTGGTATAAATAGATGAAGCATATAGAAGTGAAGATAAGAGATGTGATTGGGCTATTTTGGTTCTAGTTGCAGGGTGAGAAAAGATTTAATTCTATATAGGGATCCTATTTTTCTGTTAACTAATTTGATAGTGTAGTTAATGTGTTGGTTGAAGGAGAGATTGTTGTCGATAGTTATACCTAGCAGTTTTGTAGTAGAGTCAGGTGTGATGATAGTGTTTGTGTTAGAGGAGATGCAGAAGTGTAAGCCCGTGGTACGAGAGGTGGGGGTGAAAAGGAGGAGTTTAGTTTTTTTGGCGTTAAGTAGGAGGAATCGTTTTGAGAACCATGTTTCAGCAGTATTAAATACGTTTTGGGTGAGTGAGATCAGTTCTGTGGTGGAAGGAGCAGAACAGATAAGGGTTGAATCGTCTGCATATTGAATGCATGTTGCTTGTGGGATAGCAGAGTGAAGAAATGATGGCTACATAAAACTGATGGATACATAGCCTGTAGTCAAACGGCTCACAACCAAAATAAATATTCACAACCATAGTAACAATTCAGAACTTACATCAAAATGTAATATCTGTATGAAATCATTACGCTAAAAGGCCTGACCATGTATATACAAGTGGAAGACATTCATACAAAATGATTAATAAATACCCTATAAAAAATGTTTAGCCATAATAAAATCTCAGGATTTACTTATAGGTATAATGGCTAAATGAAAGACATCAAAGGAGATTCTTTCGCTCTAATAGTCTCATCTAAGGGACATAGCCATATGTATATATAAAAAATATGGTCACTTGTGTCTACGTATTCTCCTATTTTTAAGGAAGGGTTTAATCTGGACCTTGTCATTGAGGCCAGGTGGTTCTTCAGCACGCCATCTAATTATCCACCTCGTCTCACATTCCAGAGTTCGGTTGACAAGGTCACCTCCTCTAAAGCCTTGTGTAATTTTTTGAATAACAAAAAAACTAAAATTATGTCCTGAACCTGCTGATTTATGATGTTTGGATAGAGCATTCACATCTGAGCCTATCCTGATCTGATAGCAATGCTCCCTTATACGTTCTTTTAATGTGCGATTCGTCTTCCCAATGTAATAGGCAGGACAAGAACTACAAACTGCGACATAAACAATATTTCTGCTTTCACAATTTGTGTTAGTGTGAAAATGATAACTGCGACTTGTAATAGGATGTTTAAACAAAGTGTCTATGTTAATAAAAGGGCACTGATTACACTTTCCACAAGGCTTTGTGTTAACATCCGTGCCTTCTTCCTGTGCATTGTTAGTAACATATCTTGGTCTACATAAAATGCTCTTCAGGTTTGGATGATTCTTATAAGTAATGCTTGGCTTAGGACCTAAGATGTTACATAATTCTCTGTCTGACAGTAAAATGTCCCAGTGTTTCTGCATGAGTCCTTTTACTTCCAAACTGACCTGACTGAAAGTTAAAGTTGCCCTCAATTCCTTTTGAGATGGTATGACTGCATTCTGTGCATCTATCTGGTCCATGAAATATGGTCTAGCTCTATTCAACCTCAATGATTCTACTGCAATAATGGTATCATTTATGTCTTTTTCACAGTAACCCCTCTCTATGAATCACTGTTTAAGGTCCTGTACTCCAGATTCAAAACATTGTTCATCTGGGTTAAGTCTGGACACTCTCATAAATTGTCCTCCGCTGGTGCATTACTCTGCATTTGGATTGTCTACTTTGAGGAGTGTTTAATCTATGATTTATCACACAATATTTATATTGTTGAAATAGACATCTGGAGACGATACTTAGATGATTGTTGGATGGTGTGGAAGGCAGATATTACATATTTACAGGAATTCATTCAGTATTTGAATGATAATATATGGGGTATCGAGTTTACCGTAACATATAATTATAACACTATTAACTTTTTGGATGTTACTGTATACCGCAATGAGGATCATACCTTAAGTACCAAAGTTTTTCGCAAATACCCTCAATATAATACTTTGCTGCATGCATCCTTACCACACCATCCGCAATATACCAAAATCACAATTCATGCGTATGAAGCGCATATGTTCATCAGGGGGTGATTTTGAAATAGCTAGGAATGATTTATATTGTAGATTTAAACACAGAGGATACAAAATTAGGGATATCTCTTTGGCAAATGAATGGAGTAACTCATTGGACAGACAAACCTTATTGCAATATAAAAAGTTAGATAATAAGGATCAGGACTCAACAATAAGGTTTGTCACCACATATGGCAGGAACCATCAGCTGGTGAGAGATATTTTGAACTCAAATTGGAATATATTGATGGCACATGATGAATTGAGAACACTATTAGGTACAACATGTCATATGTCTTTCAGAAGGGGTAAAACTTTGGGGGGGATGTTTTCCCACTACAAACACAAGGAAGGAGGAGGAGCTATCTATCAGCAAACAACCTTAACAGGAGATAGACTCATAGGTACCTTTCCTTGTGGTCATTGTTGTTCATGTTCGCAAGTATACACACTGAAGGAATTTTCAAGTGCTAACACGGAACGGGTGTATCAGACCAGGGTCTTTGCTAATTGCAGTACCACATGGGTCATTTATCCCTTCGAATACGTATGACAGAACATAAGAGTGACATTCGGAATAAGAAGGAAACTAATGCCCTATATAGACACACCATCAAACATTCCAATGCACAATTTAGGTTCATGGTCATTGACAAAATTGTAGGGGATCGTAGCCATCAACAGGGTTGGCACTCTATTTTGAATAAAAAAGAACAATACTGGATTACTAAGCTTGGGGCACTTTTTCCGCCTGGTCTGAATGACCATTTATGAGAGAGGTTAGGTCTATTTATTCATATCAATACATGCCGTGTAAAGCCATATTTTTGTTTGCTTTTTCTGATTGGTGGCACTTATGTGGTTTTGATAATATATGCTCAAGGAGCTATATAATAAGAATAACTAGGATGACCAATGTACACTTTAGCACTGAGTGGTTGTTATTATAATACCTTTTTATGATACTACATCAAGTGAATATATTTTCATTAGCTCTTGTATGGCCGTGATGAATTTTGTGTATTTACATAATCAGGCCATTATAAAATTACAAGATGCTATTTACATGTCTTTTTCTTTTAAAAATTTTTTCTTTTAAAAATTTCTCATATATCTGCCTACAGTATTATGAAATTATTTTTTATATCTTCACTGATAGTAATATTTAATCATTTAATGCATAAACTGTTAGTTTCATAATTGTATATGAACTGTTTTTGATTATTTACTTAAATACGTTTTTTTGGGTATGTATACATCCCAAACACTAGGTTGGGCTATACCAACTAGTCCTGTTTTAATAGTATAAATACAACCTGAATCAGTTCTTCTTCTTTTGTATTAATCTATTTTTGTATACCATTGAGAAAGGCTGTAAGGCGGTCTGGTTTAGTGACATATCTTTATATGTTACTTTGATTAATAAAGTACTTGGGCTCACCATCTCTTCTGCTGGTCGTTTGTGGTTGCTCTATTTGGTTTGACCATGCAAGCCGTCTGTGCGAAGCATTCAGTTGCACCGGTTCTGTCCTTGAGCCAGTTTGCAACCCATCTAGTGACATAGGGGTTTATATTTAAGCTGGTGAGCTTATCTATAATGCCCGAGTGGGGTATTGTATTGAAGGCTTTTGCGAGGTCCAGGTAGGCTGTGTGGACCACCTTCCCTTCGTCAATGGCCTTGGTGATGGTTTCAAAGAAGTCAACCAGGTTTAAGAGGCAGGATCTGCCCTTAACAAAGCCGAACTGGGTAGGATCCAGTGTCTGTAGGTCCCCAATATCTTTATTTATGAGGTCCATGATGATCCTTTCCATAGCTTTGCAGACCAAGCTAGTCAGGCTTATGGGGCAATAGTTTCCAGGATCCATTGAGGCACCACCTTTGTGGAGAGGGACCACTGTTGCTGTACGCCACTCTTTGGGTACATATTCTGTAGTAAGGCTGAGATTGAACAGTAGTTTTATGTTTGGGTTTAGCTCTTCTTGGAGTTCATGTAGGACACAGCCCAGGACACCGTCTGGTCCCATTGATGCTGTGTTTTCTGCTTTGGAGAGGGCGGCTCTTACCTGAGCATCTGAGATGTCAGGGGCAGCACTCTGCTGGGATAGATATTTGCCCTTTTGGTGGGGAGAAGTTTGCACTGAACCTGTCAGCTAGGAAGTTGGCAATGTCTGTGGGTTCTGTGTATTTTTTGTCATTTTGGACTAATTCTGAGCATATCTGGGAATTCCCACCCAGGTTCCTAACATAACTAAAGAAAGCCTTGTGATTATCCTTAGTGTCCTGTGCAATTTTTCTCTCGAAGCTGGCCTTAGGCGATTTTATGAGTGCCGTAGTTTTTGCTAATACAGATCAGAGATGCCTTCCCTTTTTTGGGATTTTGCTCTATCATATAGTAGCTTCCTCCTTCTATTGTATAGTTTGTTTATGGCTGGGGTCCACCAGACAGGACGTCTGCCTTTGGAGGATTGGGTCTTGGTTTTATTTGGGATTGCATGATCCATGCATTCATGAAGGTGTTCACAGAATGCATTTATAAAGGATTCTGCAGTCTGGGCCATATTTTCCACAGGCCGGGGGCTTTGAAGGATTCCACCTCGGTTTAGAGGAGTGTGAAACTTGCTTTAGAGAATTTTTTCACTATGGTTTTCTGGGCAGGGGTGGGGTCGGGATGTGAATATCCAGTTGGATTAGTTTATGGTCTGATCTTACCAGTGAGGGATACACTTCTGGTCTGGAGCATAGAGTCCCCATGTTGGTGATGATCAGGTCCAGTATGTTTTCCCCTCTTGTGGGAGTGGTAACATGTTGTTCCATAGCATTTGAGTTTATGAATTCTAGGAACCTTTGGGCTAGGGTGTTGGAGCTAGAGTAATGCTCCCAGTCTATGTTTGGGTAGTTGAAGTCACCCAATATAATGGTGTTTGGAGAGACCTTCATATTTTCCAGTGTTCTCAGGAAGGCCGAGTGGGGTTCCTGGGTTTGGGAGGGTGGTCTGTAGCAGGCTATAAACTGGAAGGCAGTTTTACCCACTGTTAGTTGCACATGGATAGTCTCTGATGCTTTGTGCTGTGCCACCAACCTGGAGGTGTGGGTATCTTTGATGAATATTGATACTCCCCCTCCTTTTGTAGTTCAGTCCAAGTTTTGGGGCCGAAAAGCATGGTATGAGGTATAACCTGGTAGTGCTGGGGTGCTCTCGGGAGCCCTGAACCAGGTTTCTGTTACTGCACAGATATCGATGTTCTCCATGCTGAGGAGAGTTTCAAGTGTGTGCATCTTGAGGTTTAGACTTCTGGCATTGAGTAGCATTACTCTTAGTTTCTTATCCCTTGTGATACCTATGGAGGTGGGTTTGTCTTTTGAGCCTTGCCTAAAAAAGGCACTATGAGGGTATCAAGAGCCTTTGCCAATATCCGAAAGCCCAGGGGTGACAGGTGCAAGCCATCCTTAGCGAAGCATCGTGGCTTGTCGAGCATATCATCCCAGGCTGACAGGCACTGGATCCCCTTTGAATGACACCAATACTTAAGCCAATTGTTGAAATTGATCATCTTGTCTTCATATACTCATCTGTCTCTTATATGCTCCAGCATATAAAAAAAAAAATAATAATAATATATGTGTATATATATATATATATATATATATATATATATATATGTGTGTGTGTGTGTGTGTGTGTGTGTGTATGTATATGTGTGTGTGTATATATATATATATATATATATATATATATATATATATATATGCATGTACATACATTTTTTATTTCATTTAGATTTATGTGATGCTATTGATGCTAGAAAAATATACTGCAACTCAGAAATCAAATATAACAAGAAACTCTAGATTTAAAACTCAAATGCTTTTCATCAGCTACTGCCCTTATTACTTCATGCTGAGCACCAGAAGATGGCAACACAGCAGAGTACAACAGCTGTGACTCACCCGATGCTTATCCAGATCAACAACATATGTGTCTTGTCATCTAACAAGCAGGTATTTCCATCCAGGTAAAAGGTCACCTCAAGCAGTATAGTCCCAGCCTCATAGACACGGACATTCTTTTTCCTGTCAATAACTAGTGCTGAAAGAACAGCTCCTTTACACTTCTGCAGTCTGACAGCTACATAAGGACTTAAGGTATATTTGCAGATGACCATTTTGGTCTCTAAGTTTTACATTTTAGCTTATTTTGTATGCAGTACTTTGCATATTGCTTTTTCTTATCCTGTCAAATTAGGAACATGTGATTTCAAACAGAAAAACTGCAAGATTAATAAGGTTTATTAGCAAAGAAGGAAGGACAGGGAGACACCCAGTGGCAGACAGCTATAGTGCAGTTTCTTGAAGTCAGAGCATATCTTAAGGAGGGAGCACTCCAGTCCATAAGTAGTGATCTGAAGGACAAGAGCAATATAGGACAGAAACAGGAACTGGGCTGCAGCCAACCATTTGGACAATCTGCAAGTGGTATTTTATTCTTTTTTCTGTTATTCTTCTGTATATGACATGTGTCTATGCCTGTTTTGCAATTATATAAGTCAAACAAGCTATATTTAAAAATAGGTGATTTGTACTTTCTTCTCTCTGATTTGCATTGTTATATCTGCTCTGCTGACACTGAAACAAAACTAGTGGGCATGTTAAAAACGAGCTTTTACTCATTAGCACTGCATCCGTATGGAGAATAATTACAAGCTAAGGGGATTATAGTTTAGTTGGTATAACCATTCATCACAGTCTCAGATAACAGACTGGCTATCATACTGTCATTTTCCTGTTTACATCATCTTTGGGCACTCAACATGATGTTTTGTTTCCCTATGAAATAGTAATAGAATGAAATGTATTTTTTTTAACTCTGAAACAGTGATTATGTCAATGCTCATTACTGGAACTACATTGATAAACAACTGCAGACGTTATGTTCATTTATTCTGTGAAATATTTTATTTGATGTTGACTAATTCGTTTGAGACATTACAATGATGTGACTTGAAAATGATTCTGAGTAATGAGTGTTGTAAAATGATATTTCTCTATAGCTGTTTATATTGTGTTTTTATTGCAGTTAACTTACATTTTATAATTAGCTTGCCTTAGATACATACATAGGAACAATAAAATAACCCTACCCTACTCTAATGGCTTTATTCTGATATAAAAATACCATTTGACCTACTTACATGACAGATACAAAGTGGTACTTAATGTGCATGCTTTCTTTTTGCCTGCAGCAATGCACCAAAGCTTTCTTCCTAGGGCTTTCCCTATTGATAAAAGACCAGTTTGGAGTCCATATTAGGTCTCCCATAGATAGAATATGTGTTTTGAAAGCAGAAAACATGGACTTTGTTGCATTTCCCTGTAATATTTGTATCGTATCCAGACTCAACCAAATATGAACTTAGTTTGTGGCACATTTACATTGTTTGCCTTCTTATTCTTTAAAAGTGGAGTCACTGTGCTTCTTCAGTTATCCATTTTCACTCCAAAACTGAACATTATCTGTTCTGTTGATAATGCTGTCTTATTATTTACTAATGTGTCTGTGAATTATATTTATATAAATTTACATTAAAGAGGAAAAGTCAGCACAAATTATAACTAGTTTCTATCTTCCCACTGCACATAAAAAGGTTTTTCTTTGTTCTTAGAGAAAACCAAATCATAATTTTAATTTTTTTTTACCAAGTTGGCACTTTCTCTTGGAATAAATCAAATATTTCATGTAGTTTGTATGACAGCACAGTTGTAATAACAGAATGTAATAGTCTATGTACAGTATGTTAAGATATTTGATAGATATCAGTTGTCTTTTTTTTTAGATGCACTAGCCATCCTGAGTTTTTGCAAGTTGTTTTTTTTTATCTTATTGTTTGTACTGTCTTTACCAAACAACCAAATCTGAATTTTCTGTGGACCCTGTTACTGCCTTGTGTAGTCCTGAACTAAAGTGCCATTGCATTTGCAAAATGTATACATGTATATATTTAGACAGGTAGCTCCCAGTCTTTGCAGTGATTACTAATAAGGCTCAACAACAGATGTCAGAATAATTTGAAGAGCCTAACTCATTCATGCATTAGTAAGGCATCACAGAAGTTACATGGGGGCATTTTTACTTTTAGCTCCCCCTTGTGTCTGGACATCTGTGCAGTGTACATGTTCATGTTTTGCAATTGCACCTGTATTGACTCTACCCGAGTATGATGTGTGTGTCTTTCCATCAGCTGTCAGTGGGGGTAAACTGTATAACAATGACCTAGTCCTTCCTTAGCGAAGTACAGCTATGCATCTGAATTACTGGTCATCCTATGGTATGCCATTCAGAAACATAGACTTCTACTTTAACCTATGTCTCCAACAGCAAGGATTGATGCCAGTGGGCAAACAATCCATGTTGCTTTCTTTTGAGCATAATTATCCCTGAAGAGCTGTAGAAATAGCAGACGCATAATATGACCTTGTAAAAATAATCAGCATTACCTCTCACTGAAGGAAAACAGAGTAGATTCAGGATTCCCTAATTGCTGCTAATGTTTGAACTCAGGGGCAGCTTATTGTACTGGTTACAGCTCCCATAGTGGAAAAATAAAATAAAATAAAATAAAGTGAGTTATTTTACTATTTTTAAATGCTGCCTTTGTTTGATTACATTTATTTCCTTCCACAAGTGCAGAACTCCTCACATGTGAGGAGTTCCAAGCCTTTTTGAGTTGCAGGGAAAAATAATCAGCTTAGTCCAATTGCTGGGCTGTTTTCAACATAATAAATCCAAAAGGCATACACAGATTTGAAGTACCAAACAGCTTTAATCCTGGTAGCTCTGCATTTCGCCTTCAAGGGATATCAACTGTATGAAGCAGTGAGTAGCTGTCTCTATTGACTCAGAGACTGACTGACTGAAACTGCAATAAGATGGCATTGGATGTTTTCAGTGCTAAGAGCATACTAACAAATTTTATTTAGCTAGTTAGTTAATGTTTTTAAAGCAGTATGTGTGCTACTTATCCAGAATGATGCAGGAAGGCAAGTTTTTTTAAGTGCATATGTTTGTATGTGTTTGTATGTATGTGGCATACTTGCTATCAAATGTCCCTAATTTTGATTAATACATCTAATTTCACCTCACATTTTCTTAAGTTCCTTGTAAAACTTGTGTTTTGGCAAATGAGGGAGGATTGCATTTAGCAAATATTATGACTGCAGAAATTTGAGTTTTAGACTTAGCAGCATTCAGGAAAAAAGAATGTCAGTGTACAGCCTGTTACTCTTGCAACTTTCTAAACATATAAAAAAAGTATTTGTCCCTTTGTTTGGTCCTTTGTCCTCCATTATTTTTCTCACTGGTTCTTGAGTTCAGAGGTGGAGATGTATATGTGTGTGTGTGTGTGGGGGGGGGGGGGTTGTGGGTTGTACACTGTAATTCTAAAAGCAGTGATCTCAGAAGATATACTTCTGTGTTGCAGTTATGTATTTGTTCATTTGATCCCAATCATACTTCAGAGGTGTAAAGTCAGAATTATATTAGTGCCTGTAATTGATGGTTAGTGTGGGTGCATATATTGTAAGTATGTATGTGTATGAAGCATAGATGCACTCAACTCTCCCTGTTTTTGCAGAATGTCATCAATTTTGCCTCATATTTTAGCTTGTTTCTCACAGTTTCTGTTTCTTTTTCCTGGCAAGTCAATGAAAGTAAATAATGGTAGATTTTTTAATTTCAAAAGTAATAAGATTCATAAAAATCAAGTTAACGCAAAGCCTTTTATGGCAACTTTCTAAGTATGTAAAGGCACAAACAGGAATGTATCTTCTCACTTCACCGCTGTCATTGATTTTTGCCCTTTGTCTCCCATAATTTTTAGCTTCTATTTTTTTCTTAAGCTAAGACACTGACAGTTGTGTGTGTGTGTGTGTGTGTGTGTGTGTGTGTGTGTGTGTGTGTGTGTGTGTGTGTGTGTGTGGTGGGGGGTGTAATACATGGCACACTGTATACTGACAGCAGTGAGCTGAGAAGATACATTCCTGTGTGGCAGTTATGTATGTATTTATTCATTATCTCAAACAAAGCTCTGATGTGTATATCCAGAGTCAGACAAGTGACTGCCTTTGGCAGTTTGGGCAGGTTGAGTTTGGTAACCATTGATCACTGGTACAGTGGTGCAGTGAGTAGAGTAGCTGTCTCACAGTGCTTGGTTCTCTGGTTGAATTTTTGGTTAGGATGAAAGTTACTTTCTGTGTGGGGCAGGGATTACACTGTATCTGGAAGTAGCAAGCTGCCCATTTCTTTTTTTTACTTTTTATCCCAAACATCAGCATACTACAGACTAAGTGACTATCTGTGGCAGCCGTGTCAGGTTGAGTGTGACAGCAACTGATTATTGGCATGCAGTGCAGATAGTCAAGTTGCCATTTCGCTATGTTTAGTTCACTGGATGAGATTTTGGCAGCGATTCCTTCTCTGTGCAGTCTGTATATACTCTACGTTTTTGTGTAGAGTTTTCTTACCCAGACCTTCCACTGTATAATATAAGCCTCTGGTCATTTGTGCTTTTACAGTTATCCCAATCTAACACCACAAAGATGCATGAAAGTTTACTATCTTTTTTGAAGGGATGGGGAGGCAGTCACTTTTCCCAAACAGGACATTTAGATTCTTACAAATAATAATTGATGAATATGAATTTTGTCCACAACAAGTGGCTGTCTGTGGCAGTCTGGGCAGGTTGAGTGTGATAACAACTGGGGACTAATGTTTTGTTCGCTATGAGCCTTTAGCTTTTGTTACAACATAGTTTTCCTTGAAAGAAAAAAAAAATACTACATTTCTTTCCTTATTCATGATTTTTATCTAGGCCAATATTGGATCAAAAGGTTACAAAACAGCTGTAAGATGCACATCAGAACATATAGAACTCTAGGACTTCTAGGGGCCTAGAGGCTGCCAGGCCGCTGCCTTTGTTTTGTTACTTCCTTTGCATTTACTCCAGTGGAATCATGTCCAATTAAGATGTGTTAATAGGCTGGTGGAAAAAGGTAAAAAGTATGGCTACGTTTGAAAAAAAACAAGAAAGAACTAATCTGTCTGGATGATGTGGAGCCAGATTTTGGTAAAGGCACTAGAGAGGTGCAGGGAGGGACCATTGTGCAGTAGGGAGACAGATGGAATCCTTTGGCTAGGGAACCAATTCACCTAAGACTGACCTTGTTGATTGCAGTCAGACATCTGAGCTTTACATAGCCAGTAAAGTGGCCATAAAGAGTGTCTACTGAGGTAGTCTGTGGATGAAAGTGAATGACCTCATCTTTTGTTTGATCACAGGTAGTGTTTTTTGACTTGCTGTAATAGAGATACACTTCATTCCACCCATTCAGTTGCTTTAGTAGCTTTCCCTTAAATTTAAAGTCACCAGTCACCACTGTCTAAAAGGTTCTGAAATCTGCTTGCTACAGTTCTGCTGTTAGCAATGCCTTCCTTTCTCAAAGTAGAAAATGGGTGCAGCACAGTGTGTTGAGTTTACTGCTGTGAGATTGCCTCGCTATCAGCTTATTCATGCACACATTTTATCATAGAAAAGTAAGAATCTGGAATTTAAAATGCCAGTCAAGATTTCAATATATTCTCATTGTGGGAACAATGGCTTTTAGCTCCTGTTAGTTCACTATTGGTGTAATATTATGGAAAATTATACAGTGCTCTTTTAATGCCTCGTTTTCATTTTTGCTGGTTAGTCTGTGACATGGAGAGTCAAACAGCAGAATACATTTACAAAAGTCAGATACAGTGCCCTATGTTTAATTTCCTTTCACAAGCTGTGCTGCCACTTGAGGCTTATTAGTTTTCAGTGACTATCTGCCAATCTTTACTGCTGACTTGGCAGTGTGATGCCTTACCGTGCAGGTTTATACTTTTTCCTGAAGTGAACAATTGCTGGTATCGAATGGTGAACCTTTCCTGGTAATACTACATTATGTTTATTTATACAGTTCAGTAAACAAACTGATGTAGTGGATCTTGTTTTGCCTTAACCTAAACCAGCATGCAGCAATACTAACAGTATAAATCAGAGTACAAAAATATAAAGAGCCTACTTTATTTCAGAACTGTAATATATAGTCAATGACATACATAATTAATAAAATGGCACCTCTGGGGTCAGCTCTGCTGCCACAGGAGTTTTGTGACTCTTCATGACACTGGTAATGCAGGTTCAGAAGATAAGCTTTGCTATCAGAGGAGTGCTATCTAGGACACAGATATTACCAGATTCCTTTCCCATTCCAGGAGAAGGATATGGTAAATTCTTACTGTTATATTAGTGGGTACTATCAAACATACTGGTCTCAAAGACTAAGACAGTAAATGTTCAGATAACAGGTAATTTTCCTTATACAGATGCGTGTAAGTCAGAGAATACATAACCTCTCTCTCCTACTGGAAGCCACATTAATTAAGTCATTGCTTTACAGTGATGGACCTTAGGCTGAGCTTTAGCACAAATATGGAAAATCATTTTGTGTTGACTGAATGGATCTCGGTTAATCCATTGCACTACTGCTCCGTGAATGCTGTTTATAAAAAAAAATGTGCAAACTAATATATATATATATATATATATATATATATATATATTTATGTATGTGTGTGTGTGTGTGTGTGTGTGTGTGTATATATATATATATATATATATATATATATATATGGTATATATGTACTAAATATATATATATATATATATATATATATATATATATATATATATATATATATATATATATGTGTGTGTGTGTGTGTGTATGTATGTACACACACACACTTTCATGTATAGGTCTATTTTTAAAGCTCAGAGTTTCAAAACTTTGAATTTCTTATGGTCGAGGCAATAAGATCAAAGTTTTGAAACTTTTAACTGTTTAAATGGAGATTGCTGTACAGCACGGAATGCAAAATTTACTGATTTCCTCACTATAGTGCGATCCTGGAGTTGGTATATTTAATTAGCAGGGTTGTGGGGAGTGCAGGGGGGGCTAGCTCCTCTGCAAGAATGTTAAAAAAAGTTTTTATTTTTTTTTTGGAAGCTTTGGAGTTCCAAAACTTTGATCTTATGGTCTTGACCGTAAGAAATTCAAAGTTTGGAAACTTTGAGTTTTAAAAGTAGACCCACATACAGAAATATACACACACACACACACATATAGATATATATGGGGGAAAGCTTCCCACAGTCCCCATACAGGTTAATGTGTCCCTGAAACCCCTACTTAGTATGAACAACTTCAAGGTCAATGCACCTTTTGGTAAGGGGATTTAGCGCCTTGCAGTGAACTCATTCAATAGACAGGCAATTCAGCCATTTGTGCATTATCACCCAATATAAGAAATGTACAAAGTGTTTCCTTCCTAGCTAAAATCATACTACTATTTGCTCACAATGTGTAATGAACATTTTTCCTTAATACTCCAAAAAAGATAAAAGTTGCTGTTTTCCGAAAGAAGAATGTGTTCAGCAGGGGAGGTAAAATTTTACCAAATAATTTATACTTTATGTTACATTTTTTTATTATGGCCTCACCTAACACTAGGGTTGTCAAATGTGCAAAACCTGCCTGAGAAAAATGCTTAAGTTATTCATAAGAGTAAAAAAAAATCAGCCAAGAACTGATCCCTGAAGATCTCCACTTTTTATGCATACTTCTCTTACTTTCATTTAACTCCTCTAATAATATCAAGTTGCTACACACTGAGAAAAACAAGATATCACACTTTGTCTGTCTCAGTATAAAACCTATTACTGCCTAATCAGTCAGAAATCTTACTGGCTACCTATTACGGGAAGAGCTACTCTGCTATTCAATGCCTTTTTTATACAAGCTTATTAAAATACCCCCCCCCCAACCAGCCAGCAGACTGTTTATAAGTCATTGCTTCATACATCCTTAGAATTCACAAAGACACCACCATAACACTGCTCCTTCTGCCTTTTGACACAGCTATAGGAAAGAAGGTATTTTCAAAACTTGGATATGCCTGTTGAAAACAAACTGGCCAGTAAAGTTTGCAATCAAAATTCTGAAGGCTTTCAAACCAAACTTAAGCAGCATCTTTTAAATGAATATGAATGTATTTGTTTCAAAAACACTGGTTGTAAACGTCTTTAGAATTGTACTGAAAAACATAATTCTAGTCAGTTGTATTTTTCAGATATTGCAATTTTGACAAACTGTATGTAAAGTCTTTCATTATGTATTTTATCACAATTAAAATGCTTAAAAAATATGTACTTTACACCAATACCCAAATATCGTTTCCACTGCTTTTTTCCAACAGGTTTTCTCTGTCTACATCACTTTTATATAGTATTTGTGCTCAGTAGGAGCCCTGTTCAGGGTGAAAAGTGTTTTGAGAGCAGCTAACTTAACTGCTTATTAAAAATAAACATGATACAATTATTTTTCACATATAAATACTGAAACAGCTATACATCTAGACTGCTCTTAACCAGTTAAATTTATCCAAAGAAACATGTTGAGCAGTTCTCTTTTACAGTAATGTGTCATCAGCACTGTGAAATACTTTTGCCATGACACTCATGAAGCCAGCGTGTTTGTGTCCGCAGCCCTTTTTACCCAAATGTGCGCATCGGCCACAAAATGTTTTAGATTCAGTAAACTCTGTGTAGTGGTCCACACTCATGCCCAAACATGGCAATTTCAATGGCATGCAAATTACAGCATAAGTAGCTGAATTGTATGCTAATGAAGCAAGTCAACAAGGTGGAGTGATTCAACAAGCTGTAAAGCAATCATGTAGACTCCATGCTTGTGTTGCCCATGTATTTGAAACCTTTCTGAATACAGCCATGCAAAGGAGTCTACACAGAAAGAAGAGCAAGTAAAAGTTCCTAGATTTGCATAGAACTGACTGTAACATGTACCACACACATTATGACATTATTAGACATGCTGGATGCTAGAAAACTAGATTAACAATAGCAACAGTTCCTTTTTAAGTACCATGACATGACTGCAGCTTCACTCCCAAATGAAGAATATACTTGTAACTAATGTAGACAGATAAAAGTGTAAACCCCATAAAACAGACTAATCATACTGTCATGTAAACATATGCAGTATGTAGCTGATGGAATACAGTCAACCTTTATCAAAAAACTGTATTCCTTTGTAGAGATATAGAGCAACTAATACCCTCTATTGTGTTTAAACATTGGACTTCCCTGATGTTTCCCTGCCTACATGGTTACCAACTGTGTAGATTCAGGGCTGTCAGCACGGTGAATATGCAAATGAGGTCAGAACTCATTAGAATTGCTGAATCCCAAAAATGTGTAACTGTGTAGGGATGTCCACTTTGTATATGGACTTCCACAGTTTTTGTTTTCAATGGATGGCAACAGTGAATGATGACATGAGGGGAATGTGTCAGGTTACACTTACAGAGATGTACATGTAGGTCTGTGAAGTGTGAAAGTGCATATAAGCAGTGTACAGTTCACAAGTTCTGTTTCATCCTTTTTACTGTTTGTTAAAATGTGTTGTCTCTGTCCACTTTAAATAATTTTCTTTTTAATTTTTGTCATTGTTTGCTCGATGTGGTGCTTAGTGCAACCACCAGAAATGGAGGAATGAATGGCAGATTTCTCAGTGCTTGTTATATAATTATTCCTCTGGCAGCATGTGTAGGGCTAAAGTATAGGTCATCCTGGGTTCTAGTACAGGGTCTACAACCTTTCCGTCAGATTTTGAGATGCATGTCTGTGTTATATCATGGGAACGGAAGAAAGTAATAACAGGATTACCTGTGTTTATCTTATTTAAGCATAGGTGCATGCAGTGGCACAGGGGTTCGCATCACTCACTAAGGAGCACCAACAGAATTAACATACTCAGTTAAGCAGCAGGTGTCTTCCTTAGGTGCTAATTGTAGCATAAGCAGGTGATTGATTTTCAGCACAGTGGAGCTATTCCACAAGCTATAAAGCATCCATGTAATCTCAATTTTGATTTTTCTGAATACTGCAATACCATTGGAATAGAGACAAGGACATTTTAGCCCTGAAATAAAATTGTGTCAACCGCTGCATTTGCAAGGTATTTCCTGAACCTAGAATGTATAATTTAATAATATTATAGCATATCCTTCTATTTCTTAACTTGGTGCAGTAATCAAGTAAATAGTGGCGGATCTGTACAGAAAGTACCTTAACATGAGAAAACAGACACTTATTTTACTTATGTGTGTCCATTACTAAGTTTTGTCTTCTTATTTCTCTTGTTTTTAATTGCACTTTTTCTGTGATGTGCAGCATTGCACAAATAGTAGAAGAGGGGAACAAATAAATTTCAAGTTTGGCTCTATTTCTCTGGTTTGCTCGAAGCAAGGTGTACCACCTAGGAAGCAGACAGACAAAACCAGAAACCGGATACATTCAATTAATGCCCTTGGCCATTGTAAAAACATGACCTGGAGGACAGATGGTACTGGGTTCTAGAACAGAGTGTGCAACCTTTATTTTACTGCTGTGACATTGCAGTTTACAGCAATGAAGTGCAACATAGACACCTGTTTTCTCAACATTCTTGTGGCAACAGATGTAAGTGTAGGAATGCCATACACTTAGTCTTGGGTTCGAATACATCACATTCCATGCAGTATTACTATTACTGATTTAGTAATCTATGTATTATCACATTTATGATCAAATGTATAACTGCAGGTATACTATGTACTATAGTCATGTAGCTGTATTCTTGCTATCTGGACTGGCATGGCTGTAACGTTTTGTGAAAAACACATACACAACCGCCTATAGATGCAGTTGCTTGCCACTGTTGCATTCTGCTTGTCAGATGTTAGTAATATGGTTTGTGTTTGTGCTCTGCTTGCCTACGCACAAACAGGTGTAACTCGCATGCGTGTGGTTGTTAACCATCGCTCAAATCCACTGCTCAATGTGCTATTGAACTGTATATATGATACTTTCTTATTGGTATTTATTGTCTATTTACTTTGTATGACATAAAAGTACATGTGGAAACATTACAAACTAATTTAACAATTTAACTATATGTCATATATTTACAATACATCCATGTGTCTCCCCCCCCATCAAGCAGTACAACCCTGGGGTCTCTGTATTTTTTCTACATATATATTAACCACACTATAACGTGTAATATATAATGTTGTGTGCTCCCTCATGGACAGGGCCATTCAGTGGTGCTGACAACCTCACTCTGCTAAACTCAAACATCCAACTATGCTCAATAAGGGTACTTGTTTTTTAACACAACTAGGCTTCTACACACATTCATGCTGTTAGGCTACTGGTCTCATATGAACCTATGAATCTGTGTGCCTGTGCAGGCCTCCCAATCTGTTGCCCCGCACATGGCTTGTTGATAACATCTACTATAATTCACTTGTAGACTTCTATAAATCTGACTTGTGCCATGGCACTTGTGTAAAGTACTGTGTTCTGTAGTTAGTGTACTTAGATGGGTAGGGGTTCTCTTCTCACTGCAGTCAACTGGGTACATGTGAGCTGTTACTTCACATTACAGAGAGCATTTTACACCAGCATGTGGGACACGTTTATTACCATATGCTCGACAGACAATGCTTATGTCATTGGCTACATCAGATTATTGCATATGCAGTCATCCCACTGAAGCATGATTAGTCACTGCCTACAGGCCAGGCAGATGTCACCTCATCCAATACCAGACAGATTACAGTGACATGTCTTTTAATCTATACACATATATCATGGCATGGTTTGTACTAAGCTCTGTGTTATATTGATAAAAAAGCCCTGTGGTCTGTCCAGCTGCTGCATGTGTCTAGTGAGGTACATACAAAAGAGAGCATTACACTGTATTACTGTTCTGATGAGATTTAATTACAGTGCTGCCATACAATCCTGAGATCTGAATGTGATGTGCACCATATGCTTGTACTGGAAAATCATTAAAGAGAAAAGTTAGAAAGTAATGAGACACATTGCAGTTTCTGACTTCACAACTCTTACAAGAGAATACACTAGAAAGTAATGAAATTATGAGGCAGATATAAGTGGCAGGTAGAATTATCAGTTCAGCAACACAACTGCAGATATAGTAAGTACTAATGTAGCTATGCACCCTGTGCATCAGGCACAAAGCTTTTGTATCTCTGAATCCAAAAGAGAGAAAACAGGGATAGGGCACAGTTATCATCACTTGCACAGGGTGTTGTGTGGGGAGGCTGGAGTCTAGGCTGACACAAAAGTTCAGTGTGTGTGTATGTGTGCGAGTAAGAAAGTGAAGCAGGCAACTGTTGTGTGTGTATTTGTAGGGGTCTTCCATGTGAAAGTGTTGTTTGAGAGTGTGCATGAACACAGCCAAGTTCGGTGGTAGCTCTATGTCTTGGTATGTTGGACAGGTGTGAGCCATGCATGGTAAATTTTGCAGTTCATCATTGTTGCCCCAACCTTGAGAACTGGATCTGCCAGGACTTGCAGTGACACCTTCATACCCAAGGTTGGATGCAGTGCTGCTACATGAACATTACTGATGCCTGCTGGACATGCTCCCTTCATGGGAATGCCAAGGTCTATGACCCCATGGCCTGCCACATTTGGGTGTGGGCAGCACACTCACCAACAGACCAGTGGAAGTACTGCCGTGATGGGAGCATAAATAGGTATGGCAACATTGGCTGTCAGCAGATGTTGTGGCTGACCTACACCCACGAAGACATTTTTCCCATCCCAGCAGACATTCCATCACAGACACTGCTTCTTCCAACATGTCATTCATCCAATCCATTGCATCAGCAACACAGTGGAGGCAGTCACACTTGTCAGACTGTGCCAGAGATGCTAATTACTGCATAAGCAGCTGAATTGCATGCTAATCAACCAATCTAGTGGAGCTATTCAATAAGTTATAAAGCATGTATGTAGACTCCATGCTGTTTTTGTCCTGCATATTTCAAAATTAGTGGAGTACAGGCACAGAAAGTCTGCACAGACAGAATGTTAGGAGCTGCTGCTGCTTTACTCCATTTGTATGTGCTAGAGGCTGCAGACAATGCTGCTGGCAATAGGCCTAGCCCAAGATGGAGAAGAAGTTTTCATGCCACTTTTAACTTATGGTATCATGAATGACATGGACATTTTAGAGTGCTACAGGATGGACAGGGACACACTACAGGAACTCTGCAACCTCTGCCAGCCTGAACTCAAAGGTAGAGCCTTTACCTTCCCATGTGTTGGCTGTGTACTGCTTGCAATATGGTCAGCACTGAACTAACATTGTGGCAACTGTTGCATTTACAAGGTAAGTCCTAAACATGTACTGTATTGTATAATAATACTATGGCATGCCCTTGTATTTCATCACTTGGTACAGTAAGCAAGTAAAAGGTGGGAGATCTCTACAGAAATATAACATGTGATAGATGAGAGTTATTTGACTTCTATGTGTCCATTAGTAGGTAGTAGGCCTCAGACATCAAAGATTCACACATTCATATCTCTCCAAAGTACTGATGATCACTGCATGCTCTCAGTTTAGCACCATACATTTGTAATGGCAAATCATTACAGAGAGAAGTTAGAGAGTAATAAGACACATTGCAGATTCTGACTTCACAACCCTTACAAGATCAAACAGGATTCAAAACAAGGAGAGTAACAAGAGCAACAAATCCTTGATTGTGCCATAACAGTAGCTCAGCTTGCTTCCCCCCCTTTGAAAGAACAGTTTACCCTTGCATGTGCCAGAACAGGAACTCATGTTTGCTCAACCGGGTTACCCCCAATAGAGCACACTCTGCTTGTTTGTGCCATCCAACCTTCCCTTCATTTGATGAAAACTACATATCCTACTATTCCCAGTTAATATCCTCACACATTTTAAGGTAAATGATATTGACTGGCTTACACATTGTATGTCTCTGACTACTGGTCAGGTAACTGATGAATGACCAAGAAACACAGAAAGGTAAAACAGACCAGTATATTTGCAAGCAATAATCTTAACAGGTTGTGTAATCACTAAGTGCACTACATCCAAATATAATAAGTGTACAAACAGTTTATACCTTGATATCAGTGTGCATTCAGTTGCACTTGTTTGTGTGAGGAATTATTTCATTTCTTTGCTGCAAAGTGGTTTGTGTGGCAAAGATAAATAAGGCACCTATCCTGTTTTCTGAAAGTGCATGGAAGTGAGAGTTGAAATCCAGACCTATGTAGATATATCTCATGTACTAAGATTTTCTACGTGTATGTCATATATTGATTTTCCTCATTTCAACTGTTTCTCAGTTTTATTTATTTTCAGGGGCCATTGTTTGCACGATGCTCTGCTTAGCACAGACGGGTTTGGCTATGCTCATCTGGTTTACCCATACAGTGGCAATGCACAAACTGGCCAAATGGACCACACAGGTAACAGACAGGACTCAGACAGAACAAACATGAACCAGATGCATTCAATTAATACTATTGGCCATAGTGCAAACACGTTGCCTGCCAGTGCATACCCTTGAGTACCGTATTTGCATGATGGTAAGCAATGCACAACATTTTGAAATGTTGCAAAAGCAGAAAGTTTACATTGTCAGTAAGCACGATACCTGCAATTGGCAGGAAAATATCATTCTTCATTGGTCTTGATCTGTGCTAGGCATGGCAGGCATTCATGGAGAGGTTTTGAGATTCAGTGCTCAAAGATGGAGTGTCCAAGAGTCCAAAGTGTTTGTTGGACTCCTGGTGAATTGACATGGGCCCAGGTTATTACAGAGGGACTACTGTGGCTCAGATTACAAGTCAGAGGCATGGAATAGTCTTACCTGGGCTTTGACCAGTGCTAACAGTATCCCCTGGACTGATGAACAATGTAGAAATCACTACAGAGACCTCTGGTTGAGGAAGGGGGATCATAGGCACCGGAACCATGGGGGTGAGGGGGAGGGGTGACCCCCCACACTTTTACAGCTGCAGAGGGAGGAGGACCCAACAGAGGACTCCTGCATGCTTTGCATGAAAATGTGAAAAATTTTTCCCCAAAATCTCTTTATTTGAATTTTCAGATATTAACAGCGATACATCCAATCAAACACACAAAACAAACAGTACATACAAAAAGAAAAAATTCAAAAAACTAATAACACAAGAAATATATATAGACACTATATACAATAGAAGTCACTACATCATCAAATGGAGTATAAAATGTTTTTAACATCACTTAAGAAAGTGAGGGATAGTATAAGGGACATGTTTTATGAAGAAGATAAATATAGAAATTCAACCACTTATTATACTTAATGTAATTAGAGAATGCAATTAGATATATAAAGAGGAAAAAAAAAGAAAAACTGGTTATAATGCAGTTATTGCATTGTATAAATATGTCTTATCATGTCAGTGTACAGACTATCGTTCTTTGCTAAGAATTACATGTAGTAGGTAACCCCAATATTTCTGATAATAGTGTTTCTTTTTTGTTTTTGTATAAACTAGTTTGTGAGATGAGATATATTTAATAGCAAGGTTACTAAAGCCTTCCCATGTAATTGGAGATGTGACATTACAACTTTTTAGTGATATAAAATTTAATAAGGGCACACATCATGATAAGGACATTATTTTTGGAAGTTGAGTCATGTTAATGTGCAATATAGCTGTCTCCCATGGCAGGGTTGATTTTTCATATCTCATCTTCTCTAACTTAGCTCTTAAAGACCACCATAGGTTGTGTACCTTGCTACATTTCCACATGACATGGACAATATCTGCACTTTAGGTTGGCAATGAGGACATATAAGCGAGAAGTTGGAATTGAGCTTATTTAGTTTTGATGGGGTATAATATACATTGTTATTTATCATAATTTGTGTATATAGCAGCTTCTTAAAAGGAATGAATTTTATTGTATTCTCAATGGCCAGTCTCTTATTTTCATCTGTCAGAGATTGTTTTTTTTTCTTGCCAATAGTTTGAAAATAATAGAGAATTCCGGTGTTTTATATTCATTACAAGTTTATATGTCCTAGAAATTGTTTTCCTTTCATCTCAAGGTTTTCTAGTATTAGTTTTACTGAGTTAATATCCTACAAGTCGACTTGTGTTTGTGAGAATTTAGCATTTATGAGATAATGGATTTGGGTAAGGCTAACAGTATATTTCTTAGTAAGATTTAGTTCTGGTCTTATTTGTTGTATATTCAGTTCTCTCCATTGGTATATTTCCCATACTGTGAGATCTTTTATCAGACGGTAATTTGTTAGATTTAAGGGTTTATTGTTTATTAGTAGGTTGGGATTTAGGTGGAGTGGTTGTATAAAAGCAAGGGCATCTAATAATTGCAATGATTTAAATAATTTCTGTGTAGTAAGAATCATGTATTTAATTAGTGGGTGTATATTCTTCGTGAATATGCCATTTTGATTTAGGTTTAAAAATGGTAGGGATTTGCTGTTGTACCCAAGGGATTTCAGTTGTTCAGACCAGATTTTGGTCCATCGGGGTGTCCAGGTATTTACATATGGGTCATGGTTTATTATCTGTATTAGTCTGTAGGTAGTAATTATACTATAATAGAGTTAGAAATCAGGTAACTCCAATCCCCCTTTACCTTTCGTAAATACAAGTTTGTCATATTTAATTCTAGTGGATTTGGGGTACCACAAGAATCTTGATATAGCTTTTTCTATATCAAGGAAGAATTTTTGGGGAATATTTGAAAAAGTAGCAAATGTTCATCTTAACCACACTAGCTTTTGAGAGTAATGACATATTAATATTCTTCCACCTATTGATATCACTTTCAATACTGGCACATGTACGTAATAGGTTATTCTTTATCATATCCTTAAACTCAGGAGTAAATATTATTCCTAGGTATTTTATCTGGTAACTTATCTTGATCTCATTCATGGGAAAGTAAAATTCCTTATGACCTATGAGATTCATGGGAAATATGTGGGATTTGTTTAGATTTAAATTATAGTTAGAGATTTCAGAGAGCTCATCTATAGCTTTAAGTATTTTTGGGAGGTCAGTAGTGGGAAGTTGAAAATACATATTTAAGTCATCAGCAAAAGCAGAGAATATAAGATTTGTATTATAGATTCTAGATATGTGATGGCAGTTTATTTGTGAAACAAACAAGGAGAGGTTCTAGATAAAGATTAAAGAGGTATGGAGAAAGAGGGCAACCTTGTCTTGTACCATTGGATAACAGTATAGGGTTAGTTTTGAGCTTATTTATCTGAATAGTGGTAGAAGCTTTCTGCTATATGACCTTAATTATCCTTATGAATTCCTGAGGAAAACCATATAAAGACAATATATTAAATAGGAAATGTAAATTAACTCTATCAAAAGCTTTGGTTGCATCCGCTGTGAGGACATATCTGGGGCATTTGTCACTGTTAAGAAGTCTGATAATGGTATCTAAAAGGAGGGTGTTATCACTTGTTTGCCTGTTTATCATAAAGCCCATTTGTTCTTGGGAAATGATAGAGGGGAGTACATTCTTAAGTCTATTTGCTATAACATGAGCTAGGATCTTAAGGTTAGTATTTATCAGGGCTATTGGTCTATAGTTTGCTGGATCTGTTGGGTCAGAATTCTGTTTTGGAATTAACACTGTTTTGGAGTTATTTAAATAATTATCTGTTATTCCATGTTGTATTATAAAGTTGAAAACTTTTAATAATACTTTGGAAATAGGTTCCATTAATAGTTTATAAAATTCAGAGGTGTAGCCTTTGGGCCCAGGGGATTTACCTGGTTTGAGATTGTTTATTGCAGCTTTTATCTCATTTAGTTGCAGGGGTGTTTTTAAGATTTTTTTATGATCTTCTATAAGTTGTAGAAATTTTATATAATGTATAAAATCACCATAATTGTCTGTAGATAGTGATAAGGGTATGTTTAGTTTTTTATATACGTCTTCAAAAGCATCTACAATATCTTGGTCCTTGTGCTTCACCAGTCCTTCATACACTATTTATTTATTTAATTCTCGGTGGGCCATTTTTTGTGTTAATTAGTCTAGCTAGGAATTCTGAAGGTGTCTGTGCCCATTCTGAATATTGATATACTGACCTTAATTCTAACAGGGAGATGTTTTCTAGGTAGTGTCTGTGTAATTGCTTTTGCCAGTCTATTACTTTTTCCTCCAGCATAGCACATCAATTCAGACCTAGGGATAGCACATCTTTGAAAGGAAGCACACAACAAAGAAAACATTCAAGCTCCTCCCACACAAATGCTACATGCAAGGACTGAACCCCAGATCTTATAGATGTAAGATAGGAGGACTAAGCAATGTGCCACCATATCACTCAGCTTGCTGAACATAACATTCTCAGATACAAGAGCTGATTTTAAATGGTGTGCTTTTTTTATAACAGTAGGCAAATAGGATATCTTATAATGATCACATGAGAAAGTGAATTCTTACTTTTCACAGAAACATCTGAATGGAAGATGATGTGTAAAAGACAAAACTGTATGAGACAAGGACATAGAAAATGTTGATTTTCTTTCCACACCATGCAACATGCCATATAATGTCATGCATTTAGTCAAAATATTTATATGGACTACTTGATTATTACAAACAGTGCTTGACAACTGAGACTTTTGCAGATTATGTATGGCAAGTAATGCAATCCTCCCAAATGTACATTTTTATTTGTATAGATAATTTAACTATGGTAAAGTGCTGATTCACAAAAGATTGTTACAAATAAAATGAACAATTTGAAAATTCAGTTTGATAATATGAGCATTTATGTATGATTGCCACTTGCATTTGTTTACCACTTCTTTCTCTTCCTAGTGAGATGAAAAGATGGCATAGTTTCTTAAGGAAAGTGTTAGCTTTTTGCTTTGACAATTTAAATGACGTTTTACATGTTTCAGAGCCTTAATACCGGCAACACATATGAGATTGTTGGTATTCAGTGAGGATCGCAATTCCCATATTCATTCATTTAAACAGTTGCAGCGGTGCAGCTGTATCAATGATGCTAACACTAGAGTAAAAGAACTGGCAATGGAAAAACAAGGATAGTTGTAGCAGATTGGAAGATATTTTTTCCTTCCAAAATGTAAATAGTGATGTATATAGACTGTGTGAGTTTTAAAGTGAGGTATGGTGCAAGTGGAAAGTGAGAAAAGTGTAATTAGTTGTAAGAGACAGAAACAAAAAAATAACTTTGGTGGGAATAAAAAAGGAGCACAGAATAGTTAATTCAGAAGTGTGAAACTGAGGCTGACTGTAGGATTCTAGCATGTTTTGGCTAAATCTGGGGTAGCTCAGAAAATAAAACATAGGAAGTCATAAGGAAAGTCATTAAAGTTAACACAGACGAGAGTAAATGTAACTCAGGCTTGAGAAAATAATTTTAACAGAAGTCATATATCATTTAACACTTCAGTGTTCTGTACATCATGTTTTAACTCTAACACAGAGGTTATTGGTTTTAATTAACCTGGGATTGGGAGATGGTATATTTACCTCAGAAACACAAGGTACAGGATTTCATTGAATCATAGGAGATTACTGGAGGCTTTACAAGCCATTGTTCCCTCACAGACCAGGGGAAATAGCCTGTATTAGTGTGTGCATTTTTGAACAGCACCAACTGCCCCTATCCAACAGGGACATATATGAAACCCCCATGGTGAATTTAACTTTTCCCATTCAGCTGTCCAAGTTATGCTTAAATAGTCATCGAGGAGCTCTGTTTAACCTGAATTGGAAGTTTGTTCGAGAGGAGTGGCAGCCTGTGGGAGACATCTCACTCTCTCTCCAGCAAGCCCTGTTTATGTTGCAGGCTAGGTTAAGGTCTGAAGAGCGAGAGAGTCTTGCCCCATAAGATTTGCGGATGTGCAGTATTTCCATTAAGGCAGGGACCGAGACTGCTCTGTAGGTCAAGTAAAAGTTGCCTCTAAGCAGTCTATACAATAGAGTATAGGGACAGAGCCTTCAAACTGTCTGTGTTGGTCATGTGATGAAGGCCTTGAATTTCCTTGGTGAGAAACCTCTGAGGTCTCTCCAGCTGCTGCAGGTGTCTGTTGAGGTACATATAGAAGGGAACATTGTACTCTATTATTGATCTGATGATGAATGAGTACTGAGGAGTTATAACTTCCTCCTTTTTGGATGTATTCTCTTGCTTACGAGATGGGCAACGTAAAAGGCCTTCCTCACCACTGTGGACACATGATGATTGAAGTTAAAGCTGCTGTCAACCTGCGTTCCCAAGTCTCTCACCACTGGGTTTGAACTTGGGGGTATTGTTAATGTTGTAATTTGCTGGGATTTTACTTTTACTGAAGGGGATGATAATGCATGTTTTTCTGTTATGTTTAAGTCCGTGGCTTTGGCACCAATCATTTGTCTGTATAAGCCCTTTTTAAGTATAGTGACATTGAATTGGATTTCAGTGATTGCACCCAGTTTGCAGTCATCAGTGAATCTGGTAAGCCACAGGCAATCTATTTTTATCTGAATGTCTGAGAAATAGATTCCAAACAGAAGTGGACCCAGCACAGATCCTTGTGGAACACCACTAGTAACAGCTCTGGTGGAAGAGGTGAAATCCCATTCTTTTTACTGTACATGTTCTGTCTGTGAGCCAGTTGAATGGTGTGGAGAGATGGCTATATATCACAGAGGCTATCTCTGTTCCAGAACAGACTATCCATAAAAATAAATCAAAGCTCATCCGCCCATATTCAAATGCAACTTGGATCTAAGGATGGGTAATAGAAAATGTACTCCAGGATTGCCCCTCATGCCACTAATGGATAGAGGCAGTTCCTAAATGCTTCATCCCCTACATGGGTCCCCTCAAATTATCTATGGTATGATCACAGTTATTCTCACTAGGGTTAATATACAATTATCAGCCATGGGATAGGTAAGGCCAATCAGAAAATGTTAATTCAAGCACCAAAAGGGAATTGGATAAGCTTAAAATGTCCTCCAAGTAAACCTTTATTGTGGTAGTAAATAGCTGTAAACATTGCCCTTTTTAGATCACTAAGTGCCCCTCTCACCCTCCACACCCCAAGTCTTCAACAGATTCTGGCGCCTATGAGGGGGATACCCTCCAACATTGGATTGAGGAATGTAGGACTGGAGGCCCTCACAGATGTGTAAGTATCTACTTGTAAGAGTTAAAAGCTAAATATAGTCAGGATTTGTATTCATAAACGTATTCTGTTCTGTTTTTCCACAGCCGTCACAGACTGAGAACTGAATGCACAAATCCATGCCACTAGATTGGCATGCATGCAAGAAGCATGTGGTATTTATGTATCCAAACAGTACTGTTATTGTAGTACTAAAAGTAAAACACCTTTTTTGTTTGTTATACAGTTGTATCAAATTGAGCATGCATCTCTCAACTGTAACAGGAAAGTATGCATGCAACAGTCTGTAGGCCAAAACAACAGTTCAGTATTAGAGAGTAGTCAGAGGTTGTGGGTTCAAAAACCACACTTCCCAAATATACAATACTACTAAGTTTTCATCAGTATTGCAATTTAACGTTAGACCTCTAAAGCAGTGGCACCAGTGGCCTGCTGTAAACTGTAATCAGTATAACTGGAATACACATATGTGCAATATATGCACACATCAAGAATTGCTTGCTGCAATAGGTAGTATAGTGTGCATCCGTTATAAGTTGGGTAGTCTTAACAGTAAGCAAGTTATTTGTTAGTAGTTGGTAGTCTTGAAAGTAAAGGTAACAGAATAGAGTCAAATAAGTGTATCAGTGCATTTTATGTTGCATATGAAGCTGCTAATATTCTCCCTTGTTTTTCTGTCACTCCAACCCTTATCTTCTCACTCTCCCTCTCTTTAATTTTTTTTTTTTCTCACAGCACAGTGGGGTAGGCTTGTCCCACATGTTCCACCTGCCCCCACTCCACCAGCTATAGCACTAAGGTCCAACACGTCTGGGGCATAACCTGGTAGCACCCCCTCTGCTGCCCCCGCACTACCTGGCCCCCCCAGATAGCTTTGCCCTGCAGGATAGGCCAGTGATTCCCTCTGGGAACAGTAGCAGAGGTGGTGATTTTATCACCCGTGATGAACTGCCAGGGTTGGTGCATAGGATTTTGCACCACACAGTTTGTGCACTCCTGTGCCAGATGGAGACACTGCTTTCCTTCATTGTTCTGAATAACACAAGGAGATGCAGACATCAGACAGTGCAGCCGTCAGTGCAATGAGGTGACAGTGATGACAGTCCAGTGGATGAAGACTCAATTCTCACTGTCAACCAGCTTGAGGTCCATTGGTTTATGATGTTCCCACCCTCACCCCAATCATGGTGTTCACCCACCTCTTGTGTCCTTCACCATCCCCGTATCTTGTCTTGCATGTCCTTTCTCTCTGTGATTGCTTCCTCACCTAGCCAACCTACCTGACCCACACATACCTATGCCCCTTCCCCAACATTCTTCTCTCTCTCTCCAAAAAATGAAAAAAGGCACCTGTCCCCCCAAAAAATGTTGTCCCATACATAGCTCTCCATTGCACACATGTGTCTTCTTGACAGCCTTGATTCGGCCCAATTGGCTGTACAACATGATTGTGTTGTGGTCACCACTCTCATTGGGGGTGGCACTGCACATTCATCTAATATTCTGCATATATGATCATGTTTTACCGTTGAAGAAATGGATAGCTATGGTTCTTTCCTGCCATCTTCCTGCACATTGATGCCCTCCTTTCACTTTGAATTCCCCCCTGCTTGCTCACCATTTCACCACTTTCCTATATTTCACATTTCTTTTTTTTAAAGCATAATTGCACAATGGCGTGCATCACCCACCGATGTGCGGCAACAGTAAAAACATGGTTACAAGTATTAGATAAAGCTGAATTCAAACACAGTACCATTTGAGCCTAAAAATAAATGGATCAATGCATTAACAGATGGTGCTACAGACTCAGTTGAGTAGCAGGTGTATTTTACAGACTGAATAGCAAATGGCAGACTTATCTGCTGTTGCATGCACTTACTACTTAACTGACTCTCTGCCTTCAGATTTTAATTCATGTAATGCAGTGTATTCCTTTTTGAGGCCAGATGGTACTGGTTCTGAATACAAATGTAGCTAATACATAGAACTACTTCTGTATTAGCATTGCTTAGTGAGGATGCAGGATGCACACCATCGCACACTAATGCTTTATAAAACTAAATGGGTATCTAGCAATAATGCTTTATAGACGTTACTGGGGATCATGCAATGATGCTTCATACCATATTCATGGGAAGATAATATACTGTCAAAGTCAAAGTAAACTTTATTGTCATTTAGAACTACACATGTCGCCTAAACGACATTTTGTGCATCAGCTCAGTTCCTGAGATTACAAAGGAAAGTGAAACAACACATGCACGTAGAGGAGAAAACATAACTAACAAATACAATACTACTCCCAATACACTCAAGAAAGAGCAGAGACATTTACCAACACTCATATACGAAAAGAATACCCTCCCCTGTGTTAAATCAACTACCCTATTTAAAGTAATACAAAACGCACTAGAAACAGAAATGCCTAAGTTATTTGTCTAATATTGCACTTGAGTGAGTTAAATAATAGTGACTATGGATATAATAAATAAATATTGCACTTATTTGGAATATATGTAAGTCTATATTGCACAAATATATAACAATTGACTTATTATGTGTCCAAACCTCTGGGGCTAGTGTCCGAGTTCAGAAGCGTAATCACTGTAGGGTAGAAACTATTACTGAATCTTGTAGTCCGGCAGCAGATGCTGCAATATCTCCTGTCTGATGCCAGATGCTTAAACAGTCCATGTGCAGAATGTGTGTTGCCCTGTATTATTTTGATGGCCTTTCAGATGTTTCTTGCAGAATAAAGATGCATCAGTGATGCAGGATGGAACCTGTTACCTTCTCTGCAACCGTCACCACTCTTTGTAGCGCCTTCCTTTCTGTAACTGTGCAACTTCCAAACCACACTGTGATGTTGCAGGTTAGGATGCTCTGTGTTTCACCTCTATAGAAGGAGAGAATATGAAGAGGAAACTTAGCTTTTTTCAGCCTTCTTAAAATGTGGAGGTGTCAGTGTGCTTTCTTGACCAGCTGGCTGGTGTTTCCTGACCACAAGAGATCCCCTGATATGTGTACACTCAGGAATTTCGTACTCTTAACCATCTCCACATTCTCACCATTGATCCTGAGCACTGGGTGGCTTGTTCATCTTTTCCTGAAGTCAGTAATAATCTCTTTGGTCTTGCTTATATTCAGGTCAAGGTTGTTCCCCTCGCACCAACTGATCAGAGCTGCCACCTCCTGTCTATATGCCCTTTCACCCTCCTTTGTGATGAGTGCTATGACTGTGGTGTCATCAGCAAACTTGATGATATGGCTGGACTTCTGCTTAGCATAGCAGTCGTGGGTCAGGATGGTGAATAACAGTGGGCTGAGAACACATCTCTGTGGAATCCTGGTCTTAATTGTGATGTACTTTGATATGTTCTTACCTAAATACACCCTCTGTGGTCTGTTAATCAGGAACTCCAGGATCCAGTTACAGAGACGTTTACTATCCATAAATGTGCCAGCTGCATTGGTACCACCATATTAAATGCAGAGCTGAAGTCTATGAACAGCATCCTCACATAGTAGTCTTTGCCCTCTAAATACTCAAGGGAGATGTGTAATGCTACTCACATGGCATCAGTTGTGGATCAGTTAGCTCTGTATGCAAACTGCAGGGGGTCAAAATCAGGAAGTAGGCATGATGAAAGATGCTTTTTGATCAGCCACTCAAAACATTTCATAACAGTAGATGTTAGAGTGACTGGTGTGTAGTCATTAGGGCTGGAGGGAGTGGTTTTCTTAGGTAGTGGGATAATGTTAGTTTCCTTGTAGCATGAGGGTACTTTTGCCATGACAAGAGTGGTGATGTGAGGAACAACCATGTGGGAGTACAAAGGGAAACCTTGCTAAACTTTGACAGTTATCACTGATTGCATAAAATACATCTCCTACCTAATTGACTCTATGGCAGCATGTGTTAATGTATTGTTATTGGAGACAAATATTACTGGGTTTGAATTGGGTGTAAGCAATAATTTTGCAGGTGTGTCAGATACTTTTAAATACATTTACCTATATTTCTGCTGTTCACTGTTGCTTCATGTTGGTTTTACTTTAAAGAAAAGAAATGGGGAAGACAGGAAAGTAGTGAAATGGGGAGCAAGCAGGGAGAAAAACAAAGTGAAATGAGGGCAGGAATGTGCAAGAGGGATGTAGAAAAGAACCATAGCTATCCATCTCTTCAACAGCAAAACATGATCATATATGCAGAATATTACCTGAATTTGGAATTGGTGAAATGGGGAGCAAGCAGGGAGAAAAACAAAGTGAAAGGAGGGCAGGAATGTACAAGAGGGATGTAGGAAAGATTTCTTCAACAGTAAAACATGATCATATACGCAGAAAATTACCTGAATTTGAACTGTCACCTCCAGAGTGAGGGGTGACCACAACACAATCATGTTGTATAGCCAATTGGACTAAATCAAGGGTGTCAAGAAGACATGTGTGTGAAATGGAGAGCTATGCATGGGACAACATTTCTATTTTTATGCAGAGAGAGAGGAATGTTGGGGAAAGTTGAAAAAGCAATGGCAGACAGGACATAAAAGAAAAGACACAGGGATAGTGAAGGACACGAGGTGGGTGAACACCATGGTTAGGGATAGTGAAGGACACGAGGTGGGTGAACACCATGGTTGGGGAGAGGGTGCGGAAGTGCACGTCAAGGTGAGTGTCAGTGAGAATCGAGTCCTCACCCACTGGACTGTCATCACTATCACCTCACTACATCTCTGGCAGGAGTGCCCAATATCTGCATCTCCTTTGGGTAATCTGGACCAGGATGGACAGTAGGCATTCCATCTGGCATATGTGTGCACCCACAGTGCATCACACAATCATAAGCACCATCCCTGCCAGTTCTTCTTGGGTGATAAAGTCACTACCTCCTTCACTGCTCCTGTAGGGTGCCACAGGTCTGTCCGGGTCTATATTGAATGCTCGAACTTTCAAAAGTTCGAGTGTCATATGCTCAACACCATATGATGGAACTTTTGAAAGTTCAAACGTTTTAATGGAGATCTCCATACAGCGCGGAATGAGAAGATTTCCCTTTTCTGCGCTGTAGTAAGATCTCAGAGTTGGTATATTTAATGAGCGGGGGTGTGGGGGTGCAGGGGGCCTTTTCCCCCTGCTTAAAACATTCAGGTAGGTGAGTTGTGTAGTTTTTTTTTTTTTGATGTTCAAACTTTTTAAAAGTTCAGTCATATGGTGTCAACCATGTGACACTAGGACTTTTAAAAGTTTGATCATCCAGTATAGACCTGGTCTATCCTCTGGGGCAAAACTACCTGAGGGACCAGGTAGTGCAGGGGCAACAGATGGGGTGCTGCCAGGTCACTCATCAGACGTGCCGGGCAGCAGTGCTATAACTGGTGGAGTTGGAGCAGGAGGATCCCATGGGACAGGCCTACCCTGGTGTGCTGTGGGGGGGGGGGGGCAACCAAAAAAAAAAAAAAAGAAAGATTATTAGTAACTTCATATGTGACGCACAAAGCATTAATACAATTATTTGACTGTATTCTTTTGTCTTTACTTTTAAAACTACAAACTCCTAACAAATTTCTTTATTACCTTTAAGCCTACCCAGTCATAACAGATGAACAGTATAGTAGATTGCAGCCAGTAATTCTTGATGTGTGCATATATTGCACGAGTGTTCCAATTATACTGATTACAGTTTACAGCCGGCCATTCGTGCCACTGATGTAGAGGTCTGAATTTACATTGTAAAAATGATGAAAACCTAACAGTATTGTATATTTGGGAAGTGTGGTATTTGAACCCATAGCCGCTGACTACTCTGTAATGCTGTACTGTTATTTTTGTCTTACATACCACTACATGCATACTTTCCATTTACAGTTTAGAGATGCATGCTCACTGTTATTTGAGAATATGGAACTGATGCTTTGTGCTACAGACTAAGGCATGCATACTTAATTTTACGGTTGAGATATGCATGCTCAATTTGATTCAACTGTATTAAATACCAACTAAACCATGCATAACTTTCAATGCTACAATAACAGTACTGTTCCAATGCATACGTACCACATGATTCTCGTATCAGTGCCAATCATGCAGCATGGGATCTTGCATTCGATGCTTGCTCCATGGCAGCTGTGAAAAAACCAGAACAGAATAGAATACCATTGTGAATACCAGTCTTGACTATATTCAGCTTTTATCTCTTATAATTAGTCACTGTAATTGATACTTACACATCTATGTGCTGTTTCTTATACTAAATTCCCCAATCCAGTAGTCAAGGGTATCCTGCTTCATCCTCCGGACATCATCAAAATGGTATCAGCATTGTTCACCAGTATAGGGGATACCTGTAGCACTAGTCAGAGCCCTGGCAATACTATTCCAGGCTTCAGTCTTGTATTCTGAGCCTGAATAGTCCCCTTCAGCAACCAGGACCCATGCTGCTTAACTAGGAGTCCAGTAAAGTCTTTGGACTCCTGAACACCACAACTTTGCACTCAGAAATGCATTCCCTCACCAGAAATAGCATAAATGACTACCATAGATCAAGCCCAATGTAGAATGAGCATTTCCCACCAACTGCATTTTGTATCCTGATGTTTTTCCATCAATTGCACGTATCACACTTACTGAGAGTATGCAGTTGGTTTTGCAACATTTAAAAAGGTTGCACATTGCTTATCATTGTGAAAACACAATAGTCAATGGTGCACACTGCCAGGCAAAGTGTTTGTGTGATAGTAAGCGATGCACAACAGTGGCAAGCAATGTAATTTCAAGGTTATTTGATATACAGCCACTTGTGTGACTGTGTTAGTAAAATGAGGAGACTATGACAGTCCAGATAGCAGAAATATACTTGCATGAACATAGTATGCAGTATACCCACAGTCATAATTTTGATAATAAGTATACAGTACATATATAAATAAATAACTGACACAGTATTAGTCTGTCAGCCCTCACACATATAAATATTAAAATCAGCTGCACTCTGTCAAGTGTTATAAGTGAAAGTGACTATAATGTGAAGTGGAGAAACATTAAAAGTGTATGGAATATGCTGTATTCAAACCCTGGACTATGTGCAAGGTAGTCCTACACTTACAGCTGTTGCCACAAGAAGATTGTGAAAATAGTTGTGTATGTTGCACTTCATTTATGTAATCTGCAATGTCACAATAGGAAAACAAAGTTTGCACACCTGTACTAGAACCCAGGGCTATCTGCACCCTAGACCTTCACTTAACACCTGCTGCCACAGAATTACTTACATCACATTCCCTATCTTAGTATTCATTGTAAAATTCTCACTGTTAATTGCAGAGCAACGCCACTTACTGTGTTTGCACAATGACCAATAGTATTAATTGAATGCATCTGGTTTATATTTGTGGCTGTCTGGGTCCTATCTGCAACCTTCGTGGCCAATTTATCCAGTTTGTGTACTGTCGTGCTTCACCCAAACCAGATGAGCATGGCCAAATATGTTTGTGGTAAGCAGAGCATCAAGCAAACACTGCCCCCAAAAAATGGAGAAATAGTTGAAATGAGGAAAAGCAATCTATGGCAGTGCCCCAAACAAATTTTAATGAAGAAAACTCAAGAAAGGGAAAAGCAATTGCCATGCTGTGCTGTCATACAATCTGTTTTGTGGCCAGGAACCTTACACAGAAATGCTATCTGCATCATACCTCTCAGTTGTCCAGATTTTTCCAGAATGTCCAGATTTTTGCCTCATATTTTTGGCCTGTTCCTTTGTAAAATGTGTGGTTTTCTGGAAAATCACTGAAGATTGAAGTCAATAAATATTGACATACATTTGAGTTTCAAACTTCATATCTTTCAGAAAATGCATGCTAACACAAATGCTATTATTATAACTACTTTCTAAGTTTATAAGAACAAAATATTTAAAATCTGTCCCAATTTTTGGGCCTTTGTCCCCCCCATTGTTTTAGTCTTTGTCCATATTTCTTGCGCTAAAAGGTTGAGAGGTATGTTCTGCATTCATATTAGATGTTTCATGGCCAGCAACACTAATGCGGGCGGTGAAACCTTTCTTATGCATGCCACACCTCATTAATATGTATGGTGTGATGCCATGTAATGAGCAACATCGTGTACGTGAAAATACTCCACGTAGGCTCAGTACAAAATCTACATGGAGTTTATTGAATCCTGGGGCATGTTTAGTTATTATGGTCTCCCTACTGTAATTTCAAGACTCATGTGAGCCCCAGAAAATTGAAAAAATATGAAACTGCAGGAAAATAGGAAATGTCAAGCATTGCTGCTCTCCTTTAAACTTTTTTTTCAGTGAATGCAAACCTCCCATACCCCCAAACTTATATATACCAACTCTGAGATCACTATACCTTGGAAAAAATGGAGCACTGAGAGAAACAGCAATCTTTCAGATTTAGTACATGTAACTCCGCACTTTCACTCATTCCGCCTCAATTTTCTAGACCCTGAACTAATGTGTCTTGGAATATCAAACAGTTACCATCACTATGATCTCTTAAATGCTTTTAAGTACTTTCTGTCAACAGGGCAAAATGAAGCAATAACGATACCAGTTTATAATAATCACACTCTTTGATGGCTCTATTCTCAGACACAAGTATGATCCTGTCTGCATCCCCAATGGATGTTACACAGAAGCTGCCCTGAGAGACAGGTTAAAGATGTAAGCCTGCCAGAGTGCAGTAAGTCTTCTGTAGAAGATCCTCCTCTGGTTGTGTCTTTAGAAGCTCCTGTGATTTTCTAACAAAAAATTTGAAGACATGAAGTGAAGGGGTTCCTATTAGATGACCTAAGATGCATTCTATCGAATGCATCTTGGTCGAACTTAAAACAATGAAAAGGCAAAATAGAGAAGCAGCTTTTAAGAAAATTCTTTCCCAGGGAAAGAATTCGCCTGGCCGCTTCTGTTACTTTGCCGTTTTTGGCACTGTAGTGTGATCTCGGAGTTGGTATATTTAAGTAGGGTGGTATGGGGGGTGAAGCCCCCCACTTTATGTATTCTTTCATTTTATTTATTTGTTTTTGGAACAGTGATTTTCTTCCCTTAGAAAAAAAATTGCTGTTCTGAGCTTTCGAGATTGTAAGCTTTCCCTTACATGGGGTCGATTATTCATCATTTGCTTTTTTAAGCGTTCGATAATATAATACTCACTTTTCTCATCCAAGCTTAAATATTATGAAATGGTTCCTTACTCAACACTCCCTTTTAATGTTTTACTCAACAAAACTGCCAATTGTTCACATTCATTCATTAATTTTCTGAGTACCAACTTCATTCAGTTTAGAGTTATAGAGAGGGAGAATGGTTTCACTGGGACCAAAGCAGCTAAGCAATGCCATCAAAGAACACACAGTCATACACATACAAATAATCACCACACACTGTACACAGTCATGGCAACAGTGTCTCTGGTTAATTTGGTGGATTGGCAGTTCACCTACAGCACCCCTTTTGAGATGTGGGAGCAAACTGATGTGTACATAGAGAAGTCGTGCATCAGACTCTGCACAGTATGCAACCAGCTGAGAAGCAAGCATTGAGGCAACAGCTCTACCTGCTGCACCTGCACTGCCCCTTTCTGTGACTGGCCTATGTTTACAATGAGTTCTCATAAATGTGTAATATTTAGATTTCCACTGCATGTGACCTACAATTGTCCAGATGTCTCCAAGTTTACAAAAGATACAGGTCTGTTGCTTTCTGAGGTGAGACTGAGGATGTTTGTTTCATAGGTTCATAGGTGTGTACCAGGATAACAGCCCTAGAGCCTTTACAAGCCTAGCTTTTAGGATTACCATGGCGTCATGCCACCTGACCTTAGTTCCCAGTGCCTCTGTTGAATAAAGCCACTGGTGTGATCCCTGGGGTGAATTTTCTATTTCCCATCCACTCATCAAGATTTCTCTTGAAGAGGGCCAGTGAGGTGCTCTGCCTGACATGTATGGGAAGTCTATTCCATAGCATGGGCAGTCTCTGGGTTATGAACCTGTCCCTCCAGCATGTTCTGTTGATTGTGGTAATGAGGTTGAGGTCTCTGGAGTGTGTGGTATGGAGGGTTTGGGATTGCTTTAGCTGTAGCATTTCTAACAGAGCTGGGTCAGACATGGCTTTGTAAGTCAACCAGAAATCGCCTCTAAGTAGGCGATATGAGACAGAGAATAGTTGGAGATTTTTTTGTCTGTCCATATAGGACAAATGTCTAAGATCCTCTTTGTGAGGTACTTTTGTGGCCTCTCCAGTTGTTGCAGGTGTTTAGTGAGGTACATGTCAAATGAGGCATTGTACTCAATGACTGACCTAATGAGGGAAGAGTAGAGGGAAACAATGACCTCTTTCTTCCTGGATGCAAAACCCTTAGTAATGAGATGTGCCACATAGAAGGACTTTCTGACCACAGAGGCAATGTGGTGGTCAAAAGAGAGGTTGCTGTCAATCTGTGTTCCCAAATCTCTTATAACACCTTTTGTGTTCAGTGGACTACCATCGATGTGGTAATTCATGGGAACCAGGTTTTTCCCAAAGGGGATGACGACACATTTTTTGGCATTAAGCTTAAGGCCATGGTTCTGACACCAGTCATTGGTCTCAGTAAGGCCTTTCTGTAGGATGTCAACATCACTTGGGGAGTTAATAATAGCTCCCAACTTTCAATTGTCTGCAAACCTTGTCAGCAAGTCCCTTTGTGTTGGCCTGGACTTCAGAGAAGTAAATACAAAACAGGAGAGGACCCAGGACTGAACCCTGTGGGACTCCACTCATGACTGGTTGGCAGTCTGACTTGGAGTCAGCTACTTTCACATTGTGGGTTCTACCTGTGAGCCAGTTTGCAACCCACCTAGTGATATAGGGGTTGATGCCTAGCTTAGTGAGATTTTCTATGATTCCTGAGTGGGAAATGGTATCAAAGGCCTTGGCCAGATCAAGGTAGGCTGTATGAACCACCTTGCTTTCATCCACAGCTCTGGTGACTGACTCAAAGAAGTTGACAAAGTTGAGCTGGCATAATCTACCCTTCACATAACCAAACTGTGTGGGATCCAGAGTTTGGAGATTCCCTATATCCTTGTTTATTAGGGCCATGATGATGTGTTCCATAGCTTTGCATATTAGGCTCATCGGGCTAATGGGGCAATAGTTCCCAGGGTCTGTAGTCGCTCCTCCTTTGTGGAGAGGGATGACTGTAGCAGTATGCCATTTGGTAGGGACAAAGCCTGAGGTGAGGCTGTGATTGAACAGGGCACACAGGTGAGGTGCCAGTTCACTCCACTCTGTAGTTCATGTAGAACACAGCCAGGGATATTGTCAGGTCCCATAGAAGCTGTATTCTTGGCCTTGGACAGTGCTGTTTTAACCTGTACAGCAGTAATATTGGTTGTCTGGCAATCTACTGGTATTGTGACTATTCCCTTGGGGTGGCACTGAATCTGTTGGCCAGTATATTGGCAATATCTGTTGGCTTGGTATGAGATGTACCATTGTAAAGTAGCTCAGAGCAAATCTGGGTATTGCCGTGAAGATTCTTTGCATAACTATAGAAGGCCTTGTGGTTGTCTTTACTATCTGCTGCAATTCTGTTTTCATAACTAGCTTTAGAGGATTTCATGAGGGATTTCAACTTTTTGTTGAGGCTGATAAGGGAGTTTTTCCAGTCTTGGGACTTCACCTTATTCCGCATCAGTTTCCTCCTTCTGTTGTAGAGTTTGTTTATGGCAGGGGGCCACCAGATTGGCTTCCATTTTTTGGAGGAGAGCGTCTTGGTTCTATTGGGCATGGAGAGATCCATGCATTTGGGTACATGTTTATACAGTGCACTGGTGTATGATTTGGCGGTCATGCAACTGATCGCCATTTGCATGAGTGCCGTGAAGTTAGCCACCTCTGTTTTTAGGAGCCCAGAGTTAGCTTTAGAGAAGTTTTTCATGGTGGTTACCTTTGCGGGGGGTCAGTGGATTTCCAAGGTAATTAGTTTGTGGTCGGATCTAACCAGGGAGGAGTTGACTATTGGTGTAGAGCAACAGTCGCCCATGTTAGTAATGACCAGGTCAAGGATGTTGCTACCTCTAGTGGAGGTAAGAACAAGCTGGTCCAGGGTATTGGAATTAATGTATTCCAAAATGTTGGGCAAGTGTATTCAGGTCTGTTTTTTTGGTCTCAGGTTTAACTTTACTGTGCACACAAGGGTAACAAACCATTTCAATCAACATTAGGCTCAGTATTGCATTCAACCCTAGCTCAGCTGTCTGGCCTTTTGATTCCAAGAATTACTAAGACTTTTTCTAAGTGCTTCATCATGCCCTTTTATAAACAAATGAACAGTGCTTACCTTTCAGTAAGTCAAGGAGCAAGTCAGTGGTACATGGTGGTAGTGATTTTTTTTATTTTTCAGTAAGGTGACTACAACTGCTGAGCACAAAGTCCACCCTGCTTGCACTTTATTTCTATGCCCCTTTAATGAATATGTTATACTTATTACCATCTCACATTATGTTTTATTCGCCTTAGTAACTGCTTTATTATTCTCTATTTTATACTTGTGAATTCTAGACTGGCATGAAGGGTTTTATAATCTGCTCATCATGGGCTGATAGTAACAAAAATAAAAATGCAGGTTAATGAAATAAAAATGAGACACTGGCACTCCCTCCCTATCAGTTAAACAGAAAGGAATTTAAGGAATGGATAGTGGAAGTTATTCAGGAGTTATTAATAAAGGTAGAAATTTCTTCAGAAAATATAGCTAGAGAGTGGGATAAAATGAAAGCGGGGTTTAAAAATTGGGTAAAATAAAAGAAAAACAGTTATGGTTTAGAAGTAACAAGAATTATTTAAAGGGACTGACAAAGGTTAAAGTACTGCAGAATAAGGGGAATTGCAAAGAACAAGAAGAGGTGCAGCTGCAGAGTGGTAAAGAACCCACATTTTTTAGTACAACAGCTCAGGCAACAAAAAGTAGAATGCTGTTGTCAAGCTTACAGAGATCTTGTATAGGTATTAGAAATATTTTGGAAATGCTGTGAAAGTCTGTATAAAGCAGAAAAATGTGGAAATAAAAAAGTACTAATTGAAATGCTTATTGAAGAGTTAAATATGCTAAGGCTAGAGGTAGATGAGGCTCAACTACTAACATGATAGAAGAAGATGAGATAAAAATGGTAATATATAACTAATCTACAGGAAAGTCTCCAGGAACAGATGGTATTCCTGTGGAAGTTTGGAAGCTTGGAGGGAAGAAAGTGATAAAGATCTGGATGTTTTTGATTAACAGTATTTTAAAAGGAAGAGAAGCACCAACATCCTGGAAGAAAGCTGTGGTGGTTGTAATACCCAACAATGGTAAAACCCCATCAGATTCAGCTATAAGCCCATTTTGATTCTAAACCATGATTATAAAGTGTTTATGTCTATAATGACTAAAAGACTGGCAAAGGTGATAGCAAAGTTAATAGATATGAATCAATGTGGTTTTATGGAGGGAGAGCAAACATTTGATAACATTAGTAGAACCATGATAATACAGAGGGAAGCAGAATGTAGGTAAATACCACTTTTGTTGGTGGGATTTGACGCAGAGAAAGCATTCAACAGAGTAACCTGTTATTTTATGAATAAGGCAGTGGAAGCATTCACATTCCCTGATAAAATAATAAAGTTCATTAGGAAGATATATGAGGGATTGGAAGCAAAAATTAAAGTGGAGGGATTCCCCTTTGATACGTTCTGACTGAGCAAAGGAACTAGGCAGGGGTGTCATCTTTCCCCTTTGTTATTTGCGTTACATCTAGAACCACTGGCAAAGAAAATAAGGATATCGGAAATTTAAGGATATAATTGGTATGATAATCAAGAAAAGATGATATTATTTTATACCTAATAAAACCAGAAAAGGACATTGTAGTGTTGTGGAACATTCTGAGACAGTTTCATATCTTTTTTAGGACACAAAATTAATGAAGATAAAACAAAGGCAATAGCTGTAAACTATGTACCCACACACAAATTAGTTCAGCAAAACCTGAATTTATGGGAACATGATAAAATGAAGTCCTAAAGAGTATGGATTAAAAAGGATTCTGTTATGACAGCTAAGGATATGTGAGAAGAAACTAAACAAAAGATAATACAAAAACTAAGAAACTGGAAGCTCTTTTTGTATGGATATGGATAGCAAGGTACAACAAATGAAAGTGTTTTTAGTCTCTTTAGTTTTATACACAGGTCAGGCACATTTTTATCAACTAGAGGAGAAGATGTGGTTGCTAATTAATAAAGAGTTGAAGGATTTTATCTGGGAAGGGAAGAAGGCAAGATTCAAGTGCAATACGTTGATCCTTCCAATAGAACAAGGTGGTTTGGGATTATCTGATTTGAAGGGGTATTTCACAGCTGCACAGTTATGGCTCCTATACCTAGCACAAGCAGACATCTATAATGGAAAGGGATGATGAGAAAACAGGGGAAGCTCAAAAAATAAGGAGAGCCTGGGATTCTTGGATGCAGATCCTTAAAGAGAATAACAATAACCATGCAAAATATTATATTCATAAAATAGCAGGAAGTAGTCTAAGAATTAAGCTAACATGGGGATGCAGAAAGGAGATTCTGCTGATAGGGATGACTGCCACTAGGGGCAAAGTGAATAGGCAAGAGGAGGATATAAATCACTGTAGAAAACTGGCAAAGAAAACAAGGTATTAGGAGCAAGTAATTATAGAGGAAAAGGTAATAGAATGGGAAGCAGCCAAGAATTCATTTGAACTGCAGGCTGGTGATTCCCTTTCCTTTCAAAGATTGATATCAGAGCATAGGCAAAGAGAAAAGAATAGGGGGTCATAAGTGAAAGACCAGCATTGGTAGAATTTTTAATAGAATCTGGAACAGAAGCTGCTGTTAAAAAGGGATGATTAGTAGGGCATATAAAATATTGCTTGATAACTATAGGAATCAATCAAATCAGAGGAGGTTAGAAAGGATTAGGAAACAGGTTGGTTAAGCAAGTCACAAAGAAGCAATGGGGGTATATGCATAACTCTCAAATGTGCAACAAAGTCTAGAAGATTTAGTATCTTTGCTTGTAAGTGTTTGCATAGGTATTTTTTATACCCCATGCACACTCCAATGAATTTTTCCTCAGATAGACTGCACATGTTTGATGTGTGATGGGGAAAAGGTGGTAACTGGAAGCATTTTTTTGGGAGTGTAATGAGTTGTCAGACTTTAAAAATTCTCTGCAGACTACGCTGTCAAAATACTGGGTGAACAAATTGATGTAGCTAAGGAAATTACTTTTTTGAGTTGTGATACGGAATCAGAATTGCTTAGACATAGTAAGGTCTTGCTGAGTTACTTATGGTGGCTGTCAAAAAAGTAATTACTAGAAAATGGAAACCAAATTCTAAAGCAACCATACTGATAGTACTGAATATAGTAACAGAGATAACAGAACTGGAAGTGTGATCTTTAGAAATGGGTAGGAGTATATTACATAGAAAAAATGGGAATTGTGGGAACAATACATGCAGAATAATTTTTTGGGGGGAGGAATGAATTTTAAGGGAAGACAGAAATTGAATGAGCTACATAATGGTTGACTGACAATGACTATATGTAATATTATAAGTGATATATAATGTTTGCAACTGAAAATATGTCAATATGGTTTGTTTTCATTTATATAAATGTATGATTGCCTATGTCATAAGTGACAATTCAATAAAGATGTTTCTTGTTTAAAAAAAGAAATGCTTCAGAAACAAATTGGTACCAAAACTGCGATTTAAACAAAAAACAATTGTTTAAAATGTCAGCAGATTACACCATTCACTTATATGCATGAAGATATGAATAAAGAAACTGTTAAAACCTAAATTTTCCTGTCAAAATATTCAAAATAATGCTTTAAAAGCAGCGGGTTACTCGCAATTATGGCAGCATGAGGCAATGACAGAACTTCACTAAAACAGTCCAAGTACAGAACGTTTGTGAAGTATTGATAGAAAAGACAGAGTGAGGAGTAAAGTAACCTGGAAGGTTTTTATCTGCGCTCAGGAGATTAAAGCTGCCCAGAGTGGGATAGCCTTCTCAGAGGTCCTTCTCTTTCAAAGGCACTAACAAAAACTGAGAGCTGTTGTCTGTGGCTGTGAAGGACTATCCTGATATGGCAACTGATTGTCTTTCATAGCCACAGACAAGCAGAGAGAAGGGCCTGAAGCTTTGAGAAGCTGCCAGGGGGAGGGTAATAGGGGACTATTACACATATGCTGGTAAGGCAGTGTGTTTGATGAACATCATGAATATTACTGCATACAACATACAGTAATATTCCTGCATATAACATACTATTTTTTGGGGGGTGGGGTCTTACATGCTTGCAGGACACCTAGATCTCATCTTGACTTCTCTATGACATCTCTCAGTACAGATGTAGCCTACCTGAATAGCTGACAATAATGTGATGTAGTAGCATATGTTTCCAACATCAACAGATCTTGATTGTGGTCTAATAACCCTTTGCAGGATAATGAACCAGGCCCCCACCAGTCATACTGATATCCAATTACTTTGCTGTCTGCCCCAAATTACCATAAAACATTGTTCAAACCTGTCCATGTACATATTTTTTTCACTTAAAACATTTATTTCAAATTTTACAGCAAAACACTGACAGATATTTTCTAAACAAAACAAAGCACTCTCACATTTAAAACAGATTTAGCATAAGAAACAGTAAATGTCTATTCCATTGAATCTCTCATTTAATGATAAGTATTTGGCAACCCATTAAACTACAACAGACACTTTGGGATTCATAATCAAATCGCATATATTGAAGCACTAACCAGCAGCTAGTCAAAAGGTGCAGGAATTCAAAAGACTAATATGTAATGCATTTGCTAACAGCCTGGGACAGCCCACTGGATACGTGTCCGTTTTCAGGATCAGCCAAGGAGTACTGTTCGGTGAGGTAACTTCATCTTCACTCTGACTTATGAGAGCTGAGTGACTAAAACCCAGTACTATAGGAAACAGTTTGTTAACAGCTCATAGCCTTACTCATCTGCACTAAGGGATACACAAACTGCTGTAGCCCAAACACAGTGCATTTCACACCTGCATGCCTGCAAAAAAAAAAGCTAAATTAAAACTGTATTCATAATTAGAATACTAACATTAAACTCCTAGACTTCATGCTGTCTGGTTTATTCACAGCTAAATGATAAACGCATTGTCTGAATTCAACAAGGCAAAGACATCAAGGATCATATCCAAAGAGCATGTCTCATATGATGGTACTCCTTTTTAGTACAATCAGTTTCCTTCCTTACACACGCAATAGTTTGGTTCATAGGTAGTTGCTGGGCTTACAGTCTAGATGACCACTGAATAACTTAATCCAGCTTTTCAGTTGCCCCATAGCACTGTCTGGTTAAGTGACTGGTTGAATTCACACAGCAGAGAAATGAGGGCTGAAGGAACCAAACCCTCTACCACAGGAACTATAGTTCGCAACTTTAACCCTGTGCATCAACTGTCAAACTAAAGTAAGAGGGGAGTGGAAAGATTCAGATCCTACAAGCTGACACAGGGAACTGCAGCATTAACCCACTAGGCTTATTCATAAGTTTCAAGTGGAAAACTAGGCCAACTATTTATACCAAATCACACAGATATGACCATCCAACTACAGCTTGCTCAAAGTCATTCAGTACACAAATGGAGGTGAAAGGGTTCAAACCATGTACTTTTGACTACAGGATGCAGTGCACTAATATCTGCCAGAACAATAATGACTGGCATTATCGACTGATTCTAAACCTTCAATGATTTACCAGAACATGGAGAAGTATGTGAATTTCTGGCAATTAGTGCAGAGGATTAAGGCTCTAAGCTCTTAATGAGCTGCTTCCTGTAGTCAAAGATGAAGGGCCTATTCATTCATTCATTCATTCATTCATTCATTCATTCATTCAGTTTGGTAATGGGGTAAAGCACTGATCCAAAGGGTCTAGTTCATTCTCAGCCTGGAGAAATATAAATGACAGTGGACAAGAAAGTTAAATATTATGAATAAAAATAATATGTGAAGATAGCAATTAATTAATATTAATAATAATAAAGTACATAGTATAGGGAACAATAGGAAGGAATGGATACAGTAAGAAGGGAAGAAGGAGACTGAAATAGTGAAGTGATAGTGACAGCAAAGTAACAGCACACATGAATTTTACAATATATACAATGTGAAAGAGATGTCACACATTAGTGTAGGGAAATAATATGAGGAAAACAAAGGTGCCTGACTGGTGAACCGGAGAGTGGGGGAGTAGGTGATATGTCCAGAGGGAAAGCATTTGGAAATTAATTCCTTCTACTGCCATTTGCTTACTGTGTGATTCTGGGCAAGTCACTTAACTAGACTGCTCCTATGATTCAAAATGTTTAACTGAGGATTTGGCAATTTACCATCTGGAGGCATGCACACATCTCTCATTTGTGCTCATCTCTTTCTCACACACACATCCATAAAACCCTCTCATTTGCTCTATTGCTCCAGAATTATAGCTTGTTGGTTGGTCTTATTATCCAAGAGTTTTCAGATCTAAGAAGTAGCACATCTCCTGCAAAAGCAAACACTATTTCCATTGAGTATTCCAGTCATCTGCAGCCATTCCATTCCTAAAGTACTGCTCCTAACAGGAGTTTCATCCCACAGATAAGAGATCAGATTTGCAGCCACTCCCACCAAGTGTTTCAGATCTCACTTAACTCTTATGCTGCTAAGCAGTGGCAGCTCGTGCTTTTGGGCTTCAGGACTGCAGCCACCCCACCTGTAAAAATGAAAAGAAAAGTAAAAAAGCAAAATAAAAGTAAAACAAACAAAAAAAACAAATGCGAGTCCCAGAATGTCACACATGCACACTCGTGGCATTTCCCAATATCCGGACTGCTGGTCAACCAGTCTGGAGCATGCACACAGAATTCAGACTGTCTCACCAGCAGTCCAGATTAGGAAGACAGCATTCAACAGCAGAGATCCCAGACGTTTATGCAATTATAACTGCAGAGACTTGAAGGGGATTGGACTGCAACATCTGCAGGCTGTGTAGCAGCTTGCTCTCTCTGGAAGGGAAGGACTTGCTCTCTCTCTCATGGGCTTTTACTACCAGATGGACAACAGCATGGAATGTGGATTTTATTTGCAGCAAACATGGATTTTAAGTGAACAGATGGACTTTGCTGCAGGAATGGACAAACTGGGCTCAGATAGCGTGTGTGTGTGTGTGTGTGTGTGTGTGTGTGTGTGTGTGTGTGTGTGTGTGTGTGTGTGTGGTGTGTAAAATGCCCCAGTTAAATATACCTGGTGGCTAGACTCAAACCAACAAGAGCTTGAATTCCCTACCCACCACCACTTGTGGAATGTTTGCCTCATATTTTGTTCTTGTGAAATTTGTGGTTTTCTGGATTTTGAATAATAACAGGGATTTGAATTTCAGACTTTATATTCTTCAGAAAGTACATGGTAACACAAAACCTTTTATTCTAGCAATGTTCTGTTTATAAGATTAATATTTGAAATTTGTCCCTATTTTTGGAGCTGTATTCCCCCATTATTGGCTTTGTACAGTTTTCTTGTGCTAAGAGGTTGAGAGCTATGGTGAGAACTGAATTCACTAAATGATAGCCATTTAAGTTTCAGTCTATCTGTCTTTCAAGAAACAGCTGATTTGGCATAGTGGTATGTTGCTCTGACTGTAGTGCACAGGGTCCAGGGTACAAGACTTGGCAGTGAAATGCATGGTGGTAACACAGCATTTTATTCCAGAAACTTTCCAAGATTATACAAGCAACGTTTAAAATGTGTCCCTAGTTTTTTGGCTTTTGTCCCCCCCCAATAAATTTTGGCTTTTTCCAGATTTCTTGTGCTTCAAAGTTGAGAGATACAGTTGAGTGTCGAGTGGATTTTACAAGGAGCTGAGAGTTTGAAGAGAAGTTTAATGCTGCTTATGCTGAGTCAGCTTATATTGTTAATAGCACAACAGGTAGTGTACTTGCTTTTGATGCAGAAGGCTGTGGGTTCTACTCCCACAGTATATAGATACATAGCTGATACTGTACTGTGCTGTACTTTTCAAGTGGGTGGATGCTGCAGTCCTGAGAATGTCCTCTTTGGTGGAGATACCCAGTAACGATGAACCTGTTATCAGTTTGCCATCCATCCCTATTGCAATATTACTAGCTTATCATTTTTTTATTGTAACATAGGCAATTTATTCTTCAATGGCAACAGGCACTTTATTTATAGATGAAACAATAAAATATAAAGTTGTTTGCTAGCAGCAACCTCTTCATTAGTTACAGGTCTCTTTAATGTGGAATTATTTAGATGACTTTTACTTCAAAGATTGTGCATATTTACTGATACTGGTGGATTGTAGAAGTTTGAGGAGACTTTTATGATGGAAATGTTCTGAACTGGGCAGTTTTGTCATTATTAGTGCATGCATTTTGTTTCATTGTTTACTGGAAAATTTTTCAAAACAATCAATTTAAAATGCCCTCTAACAGCTGTACTCATATATTATATGAGGAATATAATTTGATACAATCAGGAAGGTGTATCAAAGAACACATATATGTTTTCTGTGCAAGGGACCTATGATTTGAAAACAGCCCAAAGTTAATTTTTATCTGCCACTGGCAAGATGTATCTTCTTTGAATGTGGGTTTCAATGTTGTTTCAATGAATGTGAGTTTCAAGGGCAGAGAAGTTTCAATGCTATTTTCATTGTAAGATTGCATTGCTTTGTTTAGCAAATGTCTATTAGTGCTTGTGCTGTAAAATGTAAAATAAAACTTTTTAAATGAAATCCAAATCATCGTAGAAGTAAAGCAGTATGCACATTACAGTGTTTACGGTAAATGAGGTGAAATGGCCAAGTAATGGGACACTGGAATAACTTCAGGGTGGAGGCCCCATTTGACCATGATATTGTGATGGGGGGAAGGGCAGCAAACTCATACAGCCTCGGCTGAACTATACCTCTTAACTGAACAGATTTTTGCAGAATTAATAGATTTTTACTTCTTATTTTTGGTTTGTTCATAATAAAATTTGTGGTTTTCTGGCAAATCATTTAGGAATGAGGTCACTAAATAATGACAGACATATAGTTTCAGACTTCATACTCTTCAGAAAAATGCATGCTAAAACAAGACCTGTTGTTCTGTCAACTAAGTTTATACAAGAGCAATTTTTAGTACTGTTTGTATGTTCTCCCCATATATTTGACCTTGTCCAGATTTCCTGTGTTAAGAGAATGAGAGGTACGCACAAATAAATCACTTTATAGAATTAGGTATATCCAAACCTCTCAACTGTCCCTGATTTTGGCTCAAAATGTTGCTCTCCCCCTAATAATCCCTCCGCAAAATGGCAAATGTAGAAGAAAACATGAAGGGTTTACAATTAATAAATAATTGTAATGATCAGAGTTATAGATTGCTTTTAATTTCAGAAATGCATGTATATTCTCTTATTTTGTCAGCTGCTCAGGTTAACAGTACTAATATTAAAAAAAGTGTCCCTTCTTTGACAGGTTCCCAGCTGTATTGTGTGGCTATTTTATATTTTTGCATCACATATTTGGCCCGTTTTTCATAAAATTGTGTTTTTCTGGAAAATTAGTGGCAAATCATTAAAAATTGAAGTTAGAAAATAATGACAGACATTTGAGTTTCAGATTTCATACCCTTCAGAAATTTCATACTAATGCAAGACCTGCTATTCTATTATCTTTCTAAGTTTATGAGTAATATTTAAAAATTGTCCTTATTTTTGGGCCTTTGTCCCACTTCTGTTTATGGCTTTGTCCAGATTTCTTGCTCTGAGGCTGAGAGGTATGACAAATGTGTGAGGGCCATCAGCATCAGCCAGAGACATTTCAAATTGTGACATACTTGTTGCAATCCACTCCCCCACGTAATGACTCTGGATGTGTCCAAGCAAAGCAAGGAGCAGTTATGCAGTGTAAGTGTGCAGAGTATCCTCCCATCCAAGGTAGACAAAAGTACTACAGTGACTTTTCATCTTCCCTTGATTTTTGCAGAATGCTCTGGTTTTCTGTCATATTTTTATACTGTTGATTTATGCTTCTTATTCAGAAAATGCATATCATTGTAGTGCCTGTTGCTCTGTGTTTAAGTCGAAATGCTTTAATGACCATCAGCTAAGCTTGTTTGAGACTGTAAGATGCAAGTAAGCTTTAATAAGCATGCTGTTAAATAATTACTAACATTGAAAGCCTTTTTGTTGTTACCATGCAGAGAATATTTACATAACTAGATAGTGTATAAGCCTTAGGTATTGAAATGCATATGACAGTATTTGTAATAAAGGACAGGATTACAGTATTTTCAGAAGCTTGTTACATTTGTTGGAGACTTGCAGTCATCTTTGCAGGCTTTACCTGTAAACTAAACAGAATGCCAATCTATCATGTGTGGTCCATAACCTGTGCAGTTATCCTTTAAGCAAAGTATCTTGAGCTAGTTTCTTGTTTGCTGTTCATTTTTTACTTTGATCATGTTTCCCCCATGAAACAAGTAGATAATTGTTGTCAGGCAGCAGGTCATGTTTGGATAAGAAACATTTTTACAAGTGGGGGTATTGCTACTTTCAGCATGTTACTTTGTACTTTTATAAAGCTGAATATAAATTATAATTAGAAATGAAGTGCAAGGAGAAGTGGTTTAAGTTGAGTGTTGCTTGTTTTTTTATACCTGATTTTGACTGGCATTCCAGTAATATATTTAAAAAGTAATTTATTTTTTCATGCCTCACAACCTTTTTGTTTCCATCTAGATATTAAGTAAGCTGTCATGTAGCCAGTGCATTGAAATATATTTTTTTCTTCTACAATTCATTTTGTCTTGATTGGACTCTCATAATGATGGTTTGGCAGTGGCACCCAGGGCAGCATATTTAATTAAAGTCCCAGTTTTTGCGTTTTTTAGCATAGCCCCACCACTGTCTAGTTGGCCACACCCCTCCCATTGGCCCCACCCATTCAGCTGTCTCCTGCAGCCCCCCTTTGATTTGAAGTCACCAGCCACCACTGCTCCTAAGCACTGCTGTTGCTCATTGTTCTTCCTGTCATGCACTGCTACCAGGAGGTGGAACCTTGGAACAACAATCTTACAAAAAAACAGTCTTTGATTTGGTCACATTATAGGCATGAATGGAATGACTTAAAATTAAACTGTTTTATTGGCTGGCCTCCCTGAAGCTGTGGGACCTAGGCAACTGCCCATTTTGCCCCTATTAAAATCAGCCGCTGGTGATGGTTCATGTACTGCTCTCACTGCACAAAGACTACTGCAATCCTTTACCCTGTAGCCTTCAGTGGCCAAGAATGCCTCCTGTGTGTTGCAGAGCTCTGCTTTTGCAAGAGCCATGCTACTGCCTAGGTTTTTATGCTCTGTGTGCTGCTGTGCTACTTACTCTACACTGTCTACCACTGGCCTGAAGGTATAAGCTTAAAGTTTTGGTAATTACATGCTAAACCTGGCTGTTCATAATATGCTCCCTGCCTATTTAAAGTAGTTATTGTCAGCTTATTATCCATCTTAGCCATACCTCTCAACCTCTCAGTGCAAGAAATCTGGATAAAGCCAGAAGTAATGGGGGACAAAAGCCAAAAAAATAGGGACAGATTTTAAATATCACTCCTATAAACGTAGAACATTGCTAGAATAACAGGTGTTATATTATTATGCATTTTCTGAAGGAAATGAAGTCTGAAATTCAAATTTCTTTCATTATTCACTATTATTTAGTCACTTCAATCCTCAATGATTTGCCAGAAAACTGCAAATTTTATGAGGAGTAGACCAAAAATGTATGTCAAAAATCTGGACATTGAGGTATGATCTCAGCTGACAAGGGTTTTCTAGCAGTTCCCAAATTGTGTTCTGAGGATTCTGGTAAGTGTTGCTTTTTTATTGAGCCTCATGCATGTAGAATTCAGTGCCCTGTTATCTGAAGAAATGTACTGCTATTCCTAACTTTATGATCTGTACCCTGTAGGATGAACCTGCATTGTTTAGAAGCCCCGCAGCAGTCCTAACTACAGCATCATATGTTTCTGTGTTTTTTTTTTTTCAAAAAGAAGTTTTAAGTTCTTACTGTTCTTGTAGACAAATTGTGGCTGCTGTCCTAACTGGTTGATGAGTCCATAGGTACCAAATACCATATTCCAGTGACTGTTAATTGCTTGTTATAAGGGGTAAATGTCTCTGGTAAATTCAGACACAAAGACTTGTGATAAATTGTCACAGTTATCTGATGGTACTTTGTATTGCAATTATTTAATAATTTTTATTTGACTATTGTTTACCGGGATAGTCCGATGGGTGGCCCATTTTCAGTGGAGGCTCAGGGAGAAACGCTCCAGAATAAGTACAATTAATTGTTACAAAATTTTTACAGTGAACAATATCTGGAGATTTTGCAATCTGTAGAAGATTTTACAAAAACTACAAAAAAAAAATTTACAGAGAAAAATATTTAGAAGGTTTTACAAAACTACAATACATGTAAAAGGCTAGTAAGTGAGTATTTTCCAGAGAGACACAAAAAATAGAACATATAAAGATACACTTTGCATACAGAGGTTTGAATTCCTGTGACATTTAGTAGATAGAGACTGAATGAATAATGAGTTGATCTTTGATTGCGGATACTGAAAAAGAGCCCTTATTTGATGTTCCTATGCTTCAACACCCACTCATAAGATCATCCAACATTCAGACAGGTACTCACAATCCCTAAATAAGTTGCTCAATTTTGTCACCTCTTCTTTAAAAATGCAATCATCTGACACCAGCCTACTCAGCCTGACAAAATTGCCCTTTGACTAAGTTCCTTTTCTGCCACAAAGGGTGTTGGCTGTCAAAATGTAGGTAGCCATTGGAAAAGGTTTATTTTATGCTGGATTCATACCTACCTTCGACAACGTTCTTGTATACCGTAATATCCAAAAAAATAATTAAATCTTTGTTATACTGGTAGGTAAACTGTAGGAAATTAGTTGAATGATTAAGGAAATCAACAAACAACTCCAGGTCATTAACATTTCCTTTCCACAGGATAAAGATGTCATCCGGGTACCTCATATAGTTTTTAACCATAGCAAAAAAAGGAGAATTGAACACTATGCTGGTCTGCTAATTCCAAAGCACCATGTTGGTGAAAATTGGGGCTGAAACTGCTCCCATTGCTACCCTCCTATGTTGTTTGTAATATTTACTCTCAAATAAGGCAAAATTATTGGTGAGAACAGTTTTCATACACTGGAAAAGTAAGGTACTATCTGTGCTCTACAGATTAGTACCATTAACAATAGCTTTGAGAAGCCATTCCAGTTCTTGATCATGAGGGATTACAGAGAAAAGATCCTTAATATCTATGGTGACAAACAGTCCCTCAGGTTCATCCTACAGGGTACACATCTCTCTGTGGCAGGTTATTCTAAATTAATTTCACTGAAAGGAAACTATAGCTGTGAAACTAAAGGGGTACTTTATATTGCCTTCTGTTCATCTTGCTCAGCATTTTATGTGGGCAAAATTATTGGACCACTGAAAGTTAGAATATACCACCATAACTATGCTATTAAAAAAAACCCACAATGTAAACACCCTGTACAAGCATTCCACTGTTTGCAAGGATTTTAGGAAATTTGTTTTTACTATATTAGAAAAAGTACCAGTACCTACTGGGGAGGTGACAGGGAGCTCTTACTGGAGCATCGTGAAGTGTTTTATCAGTTATTACTCAATGCAGGAGTATTCCCAGGCATTAATGACTTCATTTCCATTAAACTTATTTTGAAAGCTAAGGCTGCTAATATTTAAATTATTTTTTTAAATGTTACACACATTATATTTTAGAAGTGTTTATGTATATATATGTTTATACTTTAATATTTGTGTTCACTGACTTTGTATGAATGATTTTATGAAATAGGTTATTTTTCAGATGTTTCCCTTTAAAAAATTTTTTAATGGTTTTGGTGCTTTTTAAGGACTTTTATATAGAGGAAGGAAGTAGCTACATTGTTTCTGAAGAAGTTCCTTAGGAAGTGGAACGAAAGTGTTTTAATTATATGAAAATTTATTTTACTGTATCGTCTTGTTTTTAAATACCAAGAAATGTATAACTTTATCCTCCCACAAGCACGACTACTCTGTAACTACCAAACTGACACCACCCCATGGAAACTGAAACTTAGAGATCTAGGAACATATTCTTTTTTGTTTATTTTATTTTTTTTTTTAATCTGGGAACTGTCCTTGGATCATGAGGGTCTATATCATATAGTCGAACACTTAACTTATCGAACACATAATCATCGAACCCTAATTGCTGAACTACCTATTCACCAAACGGCCTATTCATCGAAATGTTTTCGTTGGCCAACACCATGAAAGTTAAACTTTTTTTATGTTTTTGCAGGGGCCTGCACCCCCCACCCCCCTGCAAATTAAATATACCAACTGACAGATCACACTAGAATGAGGTAATAGGTAAATCACAGCCTGTCAGCATGTCAGTCACCTGTTTTTTTCTGGATGGCCAAGTAAAATCTTTCGATGATTTTCAGTTCAATGATTAGGTCGTTCAGTGAATAGGTAGTTCAGCGATTAGGGCTCGACTATTTGGTGTTCAGTAAATTAAGCATTCAGTGATATGATCTGTACCCATATCACAATGTATCTGTTATTGTAAGGAAGTTTTTATTGCACAATCCGAGGACATAATTGTTCCTCTATACTCGGCACTCATTATGCCAATCACTGAATATAATGCTCCTTTCGGTGTGTATCTGTACAAACGTTTTTCACAGCTGGAATGATCACAACACTTCCTCACAAAAAAAAAAAAATGAACAATTAAAAATCAAGGGACTAAATCATAAAAACTTCCCAGACCATTCTAAACCCTTGATTCTCTTCTCGGAGTAATACAGACTACTGAGAGGTGACCTCTGCCTTGTAAATACAGCATCAACAGTCATTTCCTGTTCTGTTGCACAAAATACACATTTGGAAGTCCAATGGTTTCAGAAATACCCTCTCAAGGGATCTCAATCTCCATTGCAAGATTAACAGAACATGCTGAAGGGATAGGTATGCATCACAGAGAATAACACTTCTGTGGAACAGGCTTTCCCTCCACATAAAGCAGAGTACTTCTGTTTCTTTTTAAATGCAACATAGACAAGTGGATGTATAGACACATTTCCAACATGCATGAGGGCTACTGAAGCTATACCAGGTGTGAAATTGTAAGTAACCATCAAATAACATCTTTGGAGATTCATATTGCAAAAGAGAAGAGCTAATAATTACATGGAAATTAGGGCTAGCCTTAAGATATACGTACAGGTCAACAGGCTACTAAGTATCTATGAACCTATAAAACATTTGTCATAGATTGACAAAAAAAAAAAAAATATATATATATATATATATATATATATATATATATATATATGGATCCCTATCACTTTATCGAAGTTCCTAAACTCTGAAGACCATATGTCTGAAGTTTTGGAACTCTGAACACTTTCTATTGAGATCGCCGTATAGCACGGAACTCGGGATTTGCTGTTTTCCTCATTGTAGTGTGATCTTGGAGTTGGTATATTTAAGTAGCAGGGGATGATATGGATCATCTATATATATATATATATATATATATATATATATATATATATATATGGTTTCACTTCAGAATCCTGAAATATCACAATCCTGAACTTCATAATCCGGAAGCCCAAAATCTTGAAAATTCAAAATCCTGAATACCAAAATATTGAAAACACACAGGATATATATACTGACTGAAGACAACACAAACCATATGACATTCCACCAAATATAAGCAGGGGAGCTAGCCCATCTGCACCCCCATGTGGAGGGCTGCACCCCCACACCCCCTGCTTAAATATATCAACTCCAAGATTGCACTTCACTACACTATCATGAGTTATGTTGTAGTATAGCAAGTTAAATGGGAACATTACTAAGGTTACAACAGGCAGTCATGAAACATGTGATGGTATGTTTGCCATTTTTTTTCTGTGGAGTGCAATCTTGCAGTTCATATATTTAATTAGCAGGGGATGCAAGGGGGCTTGCCCCCTGCCTATACTTGGTGAAAAGTGCTATCCTTTATCTTGTATGTGTTTTTGTGATTCCTTGTACTGGAAAATTGTCATTCTTTGTGTCCTGCATATTTTCAGTATTTTGGGATTCAGGATTTTGGGCTTCCAAATTATGAAGTTCAGGAATGTGATATTTCAGGATTCTGAAGTGAAACCATATATATATATATATATATATATATATATATATATATATATATATATATATATATATATATATACAGACCCATCTTAACATAACTTGGGAATGAGCATTAGCCAATATGGAAATGGGTTAGACAATACAGAGATCAGTAAAACACTGCTCAGTTATCAACATCAAATTGTAGATGTGTGTGTGTGTGTGTGTGTGTGTGCCTGTGTATAAGCAAACACACACGCTTACGTTTATCACTCCTGCCAGTATATCTCATTCATCAGAAAATCATTCACCTAATAACTATTAATTTCAGTAACAAATGATTCTGTGTGTTTTGCTAAGTTTTGCAGAGATCGTACCTATTTTAAATAACTCAAAAAAATGTAATATATTCACAAGCATTCTGATAGGAATCTTTTAAACAGCTTATACTGAAAACTCACAAAACTATACCCCTTTTCTCTTCTAAGTCACTTCCTTCCTCCAGAAATCAGTTTGTTACTAGTAGCTGTCTCACTGAGGGTTTTATATACACTTTATGCCCAGCTTTTTTTCAGAACCCATAGTCATTTCACCATTACATCATTCCGCCAATTCTTCCATTTACAAAGAATATTCATACCAAATTTTTGCTTTGCTATCATTATCATTCCAGCACATTTTCTGCTAAGCCTACCTTTCCTGAAAAAACTGATATCATAACTTAGGTCTCTAGAAACGCTACCCTGAGTTTTTAGTGGCATTTTAATTAAGACCTCACATCCATTCTATAGCTAGTGTACAGGAAGTCTCTAACATTTAAAGGTATAAAGCAATAAGTTTTTCAGCATCTCAGTCTTAAATACTGATCTGTACTGTTATATGCACTGTAATCCTGCATTAAGCCCAGTATTACACAAACACAAACAGAGCACTAATCAAGAGAGCATGGCTCATTTTCCTCTTTTTAACATAATGCATACTTGCAGGGAGTACTTCCACATTAAGTTCCATTTTGGAGCTTTTGACTGTTTGGTGTTCACACAGTCCTTTGTTTCTCACAAGAGACTGTTGCTTAGTATTATGTTTTTACCTGTATTGCAGGTTGTTGCAGTGCAATTGTAATACTGGCAGGTGTCTTCTGGGAGCTGCATTTAGTCCATTGATCCCTCATCGTATTGGTGTGATCTGTAAAGCACAAAGATTGATGTTCAGCACATAGTCATGGGAACTAAACAGAATGTTTCTGAATAGTAAATGGAGGCAGGCAGGTGTTGTTCTGTGGCAGCTATCTCATTAAAGGTGGATTATTTCTGGGCTCTGCTTTTGTACTAAACTACAAAAGAAATACAGAAATAATTATTTTCCCACACAGGGACGCTGATTGCACCCCTGCTGTGGCCCTGGTGCTGCTTTATACTAACTCCAAGAAAGGTGGGTATGATTCACAGCCTGTGGTGATGCTATAAGGAGAGAGGAATGAAAATGCCTACTACTGGGAAGAGCCTGAGTTTAAAAATCTATTGCAATAAAAAAAAAAAGTTTTAAGCTGCCACATTTGGGGAACACTCTGCTTATGATGGGGTCAACTATGCAGTTACCTAAGCTTCAACCCACATTTCAGACTCAGCAGACATAGTGTTGTTTGTCTTTCCTTTCCCAAACAATCATTTAGTGATTTAGGATCCTTCTTATAGTTTGTGTAGATCAGAATGCAAGTGAAGTGCGTTGTATCTTTAAGAAGCATGTCAAGGCTGTACGTGCACGTATAAATTCCAGACACGTGCACTCCCTAGTGCCATTTTTTAAGAGCAGCCAGAGTGAGAGCACGCATGATCACAATTGTTAGTTTGTATATAAGTTACTTAAGTTAAAGTTAGTAAACTTCTATAGTGATGTGTTTGCATAAAATAAAGCTGCTTGAACAGACCCCATGAAGACTCTTCTGTTGTGTCCAAAGTAGGAAAGCGACATGGTATCAGAACCAGAATAAGATCCAGAACCATGAAGTGCAGAGATGACAGCAAAGGTAAAACTAAGAGAAACAAGCATAAAAAGGAGCCAAAAAAGAAACAAATGTAATGAGAAGTTGCGCAAACTGTTTATTTGATAGACGAGACAAAAATGGGGTATTACAAAGGTACAGACTACATTACTGAGCAAGTGGAAGGCATGAAAAGTTTGTTGGCTAAAGGAAATGTTTAAAATAAAGGTATTTGATGAAACAACTAACAGTAAAGCAAAATGAGTATGTTTAAAGATAAAACAAGCATGTTTAAAGCAAAATGAGTGTGTTTAAAGCAAAACTGGGCATGTTTAGAGTAAGACGAGCACAAGAAAAGTACACTGGGCATGAAAAGGGCTTAAATGAGTAAAACAAATATAATAAGGGCAGAAAGGGCACATTAAGCAAAAATAAAGCAAGGCGACTGCATGTGTTTTGGCAAAGTGTTATGTTTTGCCATAACTATGCCTTCATATTGTATCAAAGGCATAACTAAAGTTATTCGAAGTATCTCAAAGTGTGTAAAAGTGCTTACAGTGTGTGCTTATTACTGTGCATGTATTTTGAAGAGTTTATTGTGTGCAAAGTACAACTACTTCATGAAATACAGTCAAAATATAGCCATTTTGAAAAGGTTCTTGTGCTGGGTATGTCTGTTCACAAAGTGCCACCATTACAGTATGTTTCTTGCACTGTAAAGAGTTGCCTAGTAAGGTACGGCCATTTTGGGGTCATTTCAGTGTGCTGTGTGCAGTTATTCACAAAGTGCAATTACTTCAAAATATTGTTGAGTTTTGGGCAAGACAGGTCTAGTTTATTCACATCGAGCAGTTATTTGACATGTTTCTTACACTGATAAGAGGTGATTTCTTGCAAAATTATATTACAAGAGTATTACAGTGCCCAAGAGTTTATTTTACTCGCATTGTAACGTTGTTTGAGATGCTTCTTAAAATGATGATAAATGACTTTAGGATTGCAAAGCAATATTACAAGAATGTTAAAGTGCCCGAGAAATTTATTTCACAAAGTCCAATTATTCAAAGGTACTACGAGTTTGTTCATTAGCATAATTTCAAAATGCTCAAAAGGTATAAATTAAGAAGCACAAAGGCATTGGACAGAGTTACAAATACTGGCATATGTGCATAAGTGTATGTTTGTGCTTATTTGCAAAACCCTTCACTGCTATGTGTTAATATGGCAGATGGATTTTGAAAGCCCCTACCACTTGTATTTCATCAGAATACTGAAAAGAATTGGAGAATATTTGAGAAGAATACCATATGTTTATACAAGCAGCTTATGCAGATATTGATGCACGCACCAGGGCATTCATTTTGCTAAACCTAGCTGGGTCAGAAGCCATAGAAAGAGAGCGTTCATTTGTGTATGCACCTGCAGTATATGAAAGAGAAGGTGAAAACTGTCGTATTGTTGTACAGGCTGAATCAAGAGAAGACCCCGAGTGTTTGAAGCACAAGTTCAGAAAAATGTATAACCCCCAGACAAATATTACATTAGAGAGGCATTTGTTTTACACGAGAGATCAGAAACCAGGGGAAGCATTTAGAGCTTATATAACTGACCTGAGAAGCAAAGCTACAATGTGTCAGTTTGATGACTTAAAAGATGAGCTGATAAAGGACAGGCTTGTGTGTGTTATTTAACAGTGCTGCTGTGAGAAAGATTTTACTTCTGGACAGTGATTTAACGTTGAGCAAAGCCATAGAGATTTGTCAAATCCATTAGGTGACAGAAAAACACACAAGTATGCTTGCGAGTGACAAGAGCATGGTTTCAGTTGGCTCCTGCGCAAATGTAGATAGTATGCAACATGTGGCAAACAAAAGCAGGCCCAAGCACATGGTAGCTAAGAGGTTTCCAGGGAAGACACGTAGTTTTCCAGTAAGTTCTAAGAAAGGAGTTTGCTCCAGCTCAGTGCAGTACAAGCCTGAATCAACAAAACCCAGGTATAACTTTATTGTTAACTGTCACAGAAGTGGTGCAAATCATAAGTCTAAAAGAGAGAGGTGCTTAGCATTTCGTCAGCAATGTTACAACTGTAAAAAATGGAACCACTTCCAAAAGTTTTGCAAATCAAGTAAGCCTCACACAGTTGTAAAGAAAGGTCCCCACAAAGAAGCAAGTTGATCAAGTAGAGCCGAAGCAGTCAGCTTTCTATGTAGATGGTGTATCAATGTTTGATGAAAGAGTGGATGCACTGAATTTATTAACAAGGAGCAAAGTGTTTTGTACTGTCCAGATTAGTGGAAAAACCAGAGAGCTTAAAGTAGACACTGGTTCAAAGTGTAATGTTATATCAGCAGGCACATTTGCTAAAGTGAGAACTAACAAACAACTCAGTGTGGCCAGTAGTGCGAGACTTGTTGCTTATGGAGGTGAAGAAATTCAAACCGAAGGTTCAGTGATGCTTTCATGTTATTTGGCCGATAACAGTTACAACTTGTAATTCTATGTAGTCCGAAAAAAAGTGCAGTCTTTATTGGGTCTCAAAGATAATTTAAGAATGAATCTGCTTTTTTTTGCTAAAGAAGTTCATCATGTAAATGCATTTCTGAGTTCTAATTTTTCTGAAGCCATTTTCTCAGAGTATGCTGATGTTTTCGATGACAAGTTAGACAAACTTCCAGTTGTGTATTCCATGAAGTTAGACCCAGAGGTCACTCCAATACTCAGACCAGCAAAAAGAGTTCCAATAGCTATGCAGAAAAAAAGTTAAGGCTCAGTTGGATAAAATGGTGCAGCAAGGTGCGATTTGTCCAGTCACAGAACCAACTGAATGAGTGTCATCCATTGTAGCAGCTCACAAAAAAGGCTCAGATGAAATCAGAATATGTATTGACCCAAGAGATCTGAATATAGCATTAAAGAGACAGCATCATCCAATGCTCACAGTTGAAGAGGTCGCAGCCTTAATACTGAATGCCACTGTTTTCTCTGTCTTGGATCCAAAGAGTTCATTTTGGCAAGTGATGCTTGATTGAAAACCTTCATTTCTAACTACTTTTGGTACTCTGTTTGGCAGATATAGATTCCTAAGGATGCCATTTAAAACAATGAGTGAGAAGGTCACTGAAAAAACAATCAGTAAAAACAAAATGAAAACTCTAGCAAAGCTAGAGCTTCCACTGAGTGACTTTCCAAACCTCTTGTATCAGAGGCACATGGGATATATGCAAATGATCCTTATGAACATCAGGTGTTTCAGCTCATTGGCGATTCTGAATGCACATAACTTGTTTCGTCATTTTACTGGACAATTTCAGGCCAATAAAGCCAAACCCCCTGGCTGTGGATATGCATATTTCGGCTTTGTTATGACCTCATCAGCAGAGCACAAGCAGAGTATTTGACTAAGCATTAGAAACACAGGGCTATTATACCCAGCTGATGTCCATTATCATTAGGGTCACTGCAAAAATATCCCAAACAACAGACTAAAACAATGAGTGAGAAGGTCACTGAAAAACCAATCAGTAAAAACAAAATGAAAACTCCAGCAAAGCTAGAACTTCCACTGAGTGACCTCCAAAACCTCTTGTATCAGAGGCACATGGGATATATGCAAATGATCCATATGAACATCAGGTGTTTTAGCTTATTGGTGATTCTGAATGCCAATGACTTGTTTCATCATTTTACTGGACAATTTCAGGCCAATAAAGCCAAACCTCACTAGCTGTGGATATGCATATTTCGGCCTTATTATGTCCTCGTCAGCACACCACAAGCAGAGTGTTTGACTAAGCATTAGAAACACAGGGCTGTTATACCCAGCTGATGTCCATTATCATTAGGGTCACTGCAAAAATATCCCAAACAACAAACTAAAACAATCAGTAAAAACAAAATGAAAACTCCAGCAAAGCTAGAACTTCCACTGAGTGAGCTCCCAAACCTCTTGTTTGAAAGGCACATGTTTACAAGATACCATGTCTTTCAGCGTGCAATGGAACAAATTTTTTCGGGTTATCCTTGTGCCATAATAGTAGATGGTTTATTGGTTGGAGACAATGGTGAAGCAGAGCATGACAGAAACCTCAAAACGTTCTAGACAAAGCATGTGAAGTAAACTTGAAGCTCAATCCTCTGAGGTGCAAATTCAGATTTTCAGAAGTTATGTACGTATGTAGGTCATTTGTTCTCGAGTACAGGCTTGGAACCAAACCTGACCAAGCAAGCAGCTATTCTGGAGATGTCAGCACCAGATAATGTACAAGCTCTACAATGTTTTCTAGGCATGGTCAACTATTTAGGAACACCAGAAGGCATTTGAAGACCTCAAGTAGAAAATTGCCACCCCACCTACCTTAACATACTAAGATGTGAACAGTTACTCTTTCCTGTGATGCTTCAAAATTTGGTCTTGGTGCAGTTATACTTCAAGAGGGCAGACCAATAGCCTATGTATCTAGAACACTAACCCAAACTGAGATGCAGTATGCTCAGATTGAGAAGGAGTATTTTCATGTTCAAAGTTTCATGATTATATTTATGGTCGAGCTATTCAGATTGAAACTGACCACCAACCTCTAGCTACTATTCTAAAGAAGTCTATTTATTCCGCTGCAGTGAGATTACAAAGAATGATGCTCAAATTGCAAAACTACGATTTCACAATGGTCTACAAGAAAGGCAAATTGCTCTATGTGGCTGTTACCTTATCCAGATCACCCAGAACTATGACAGAACAGCTTGAAACAGAGAAGTTTGACTTTGTTGTGATGTCAGTGCATAATTTTGCTACCACTACACTTGATGAGTTAAAAGATCACACTCAGACTGATTCAATTTTGCAGAAGCTCAATTACTACATTAATGATGGACGGCCGTCAAAGCAATCTAGTGTACCACATGAAGTGCAAAGCTATTTCCCTTACAGAGATGAATTGTTGATGGAAGATGGCATTATTTTCAAAGGTCCTAAAATTGTTGTCCCTGTTTCCTTACAACAAGAATATATCCAGATTTTGCATCGTGGTCACCCAGGATCTGCATCCACTAAGAGAAGAGCGAGAGAATTGGTGTTTTGGCCTTCATTACCAAAAGACATCGATAACGCACTTTCTTCTTGTTCAGTGTGCAATAGTAATAGACCGCATTTGCAAAGAGAACCACTTCAGCTAAGTCCATTTCCTTTACTACCATGGTCAACAGCTGCAGCTGTTATAGTGGAACAATCAATACTACTTAGTTTTGGTAGAATCTTATTCGAATTGGTTTGAGATTGATCTACTACCTAACTTAAGATCCACTTGCTGTTATTACTAAGTTGAAACGTCATTTCTCAGTTCATGGTAGTCCACAAAAAGTTCTTTCTGAAAATAGTACTCAATATACTAGCTAGTTGTTTTCAAAATTTGGACTTTGTATATGTCACTAATAGTACTGAATATCCTCAGTCAAATGGTCTAGCTGAACATGCAGTGCAGAGTGCAAAGCAATTACTTGAAAGGTCAAAGCGTGACAGTACTGATGTGTTCTCGAATTTGCTTAATCTCAGAAACATACCCCGTGACAATATTCTTGGCTCACCTGCTCAAAGACTACTTTCTAGGAAAACTAGAACTATGCTGCCCATTACTTCCAGTTTATTGAAGCCTAAACCTAAGAACAATAACACCATCAAGGCTCAATTGGTTAAGAAGCGTAATATCCAGAAATCTAGTTACAACAGATCAAGCAGATTACTTCATCCACTGAGGGAAGGAAAGATGGTACCAATCCAGACAACGAAAGGTTTTGGTCGAATTGGACAGATTACAGGCATCTGTGCTGAGCCAAAATCAGACCTGGTAGACTCTGAGGGTATGGAATATAGGAAGAACCATAGATATCTTCTTCCTGTACCAGAATCACCATCACCATTACAACATTGTTTCTGTGATGCAGACTTCAAATCTAAGAGTGAATCAGACAATGTTTATATACCAGAATGTGTTTAAAATTCTGATTCCTTTCCAGAAAATGTTTCAGACATTCCACAGGTCAAATATTTTGCAAAGACAGTTCCAGTTGCTAAATCTAATTCCCAGTTTTATGTCACACGATATGGACAAATATCAAAGCCTAGTTTGAAATACGCTGCAACATGGACTTGACTGTATATATCTGTGTACTTAATATTGTATAACGCATGACAAAGAATTACCTGTGATTTCTGCGTGCTAAATAGACTCATAGCATTGCATGATCTATTTCTCAAAGAGGGAGGATGTGGATCAGAGTGCAAGTGAAGTGTGTTGTATCTTTAAGAAGCATGTCAAGGCTGTACATGCACGTATAAATTCCAGACCCGTGCAATCCCTAGTGTCATTTTGTAAGAGCAGCCAGAGTGAGAGAATGCATGATCACAGTTGCTAATTTGTATATAAGTTACTTAAGTTAAAGTTAGTAAACTTCTATAGTGATGTGTTTGTATAAAATAAAGCTGCTTGAACAGAACCCACGAAGGCTGTTCCACTGTGTCCAAAGTAGGAGAGTGAGAATTTGGTTAGCAGTATAATTGGCAGAACTCTAAAAGAATGGCCAATGTCTGTTTTTATGCAATTAAAATCATATGTGGGTCTTACGTATTTCTTAAGAAAGTACCTAAATGCTGAATACCTTATTTTACAGCTATTTCACTATTAAAGTCTAAACAGCTGGCGCAAGTAATGACTAAAAAAGCTAATCAAAGTTGTATATTTTGTTCTGCAAATCCCAGGCTGAGCCTTTAATTGGTAATTTTTAAAGTGTTCTACCCCAGTAAACAGATATAAATGAATGAATGAAGTAAGTAACTAAAACAAATCAGTGATTCTTTGGAATCATAATACATTTTTATTGTATAAATCTGTTAACTGGGTAAGCTCAGTATCCATTTTTGAGAGATTCCAGAGCCCTGATTGATTAAGTGTCCTGCTGAGTGTCACACAGTAGGTAAATGGAGGTAGAAGGAATCAAACTCTATACCTTGGGTACAGGAACCAGCTGTGTAACAACAGTCTTTTTTTAACATCTTTATTAAATTATCACTTAACATACAGGCTAACATACAGTAACAGAAAATGAAACAAATCATATTAACATTTTTTCCATTTTATACACATTATGCATCACACATCTTTTCTTTCTATCATCAACCCAACATTAGATAAATTGATGAATTCCTGCCTTTCCTTAAACATCACTCCTCATCCGCCTGAACATTATATTGCATGTATTGTTCCCTCAATTTCCATTTATTTCTATGTAATTTGCTCCATCCCTTTTCTAAAGATCCCTCTTCCAGTTATTTTATCTCTTTTATAATGTACAATACTTCAAACACAGTTGGTTTAGACTTTAATTTAAATTTTTTCGTAAATGCTTTTTTTGGCAGCGAACAGAATTAAACTTAATAAGGCCTTACTATGTCTATGCAATTCAGATCCTGTGCCACAACTAAAAGGAATAATTTCCTTAGTTACAGCCATTTACCCAAAATTTCTGACAGAGTACTCTGTAGGGAATTTTTAAAATTTGCCAACTCATTACACTTCCAAAACATATGTTCCCAGTTACCTCTTTCTTCATCATCATGCCTCCAACATTTGCTATCTACCTGTGGAAAAAAGTCTCTGAAATCTGCTTGGGGTATTCAAATACCTATGTAAATAGTTCCAAGCAAAGATAATAAACCTTCTTGATTTTGTTGCATACTTCAGAGCCATACCATTGTTATTTTGTAAATTGTTTTTCAAGTGTCTCTTCCAGTCTTTTTTAACCTCCGCTGAAGGATTCTTATAATTATCATGCAATATTTTAAATGCCCTACTAATTATCCCCTTTCTACCAGAGCAGGTGTTTCACTTAAGATTCCCCTATCACTTGTTCTTTTCCTATACTCTGATATCAATTCCTGCTAGGGAATGTAGTCTCTACCCAGCAATCCAAATGTCTTCTTGGTCTCATCGAACTCTATGACATTTCCTACTCTAGTTATTTACTCCCAATATCTTGGTTCCCTTGCCAGTTTTCTCCAGTAAATTCCAACCCCCTTGCCTGTTTTCAGTGCCCTTACTTACTGTCATCCCTATTGGCAAAATCTTCTTTCTCCATTCTCATGTTGGGTTAGTTCTTAGAATACTTTCTCCTACTTTATAAATATAACATTCTATATGGTTATTATTTTCCTTAAGGATCTGCATCCAAAATCCCAGTCTCTCTTTGTTTATTGAACACCCCCCTTGCTTCATCATCGTTCCTTTCCACTTTGAATTATAACCTTCTGCTTGTGTTATATGTATGAGCCTTAACTGTGTAGCTCTATAATATTCCTCAAATCAGGTAATCCTAAACCACCTTGTTTTTTGGAAGGATCAACTTATTCCACTTAACTGCTGCCCTCTTCCCATCCCAGATGAATACCTTCAACTCTTTACTAATTATTGTCCACAACTTTTCCTCTGGTTGATAAAAGTATGCCTGACCCATAGATATAAAACTAAGAGAACTAAAAACATTTCACTGCTTGCATCTTTCTATTCATATCCATTTACAAAAGCTTGAAATTTCTCAGCTTTTGTATTAACTTTTGTTTAGTTTCTCCCCACATATCCTTAGCTGCCATAACAAAAGCCTTTTTAATCCATGCTCATAAATACTTCATCTAATCATGTCTCCATAAATATGGATATTGCTGAACCATTTTAAGTGTGGATACAGTTTACAGCTATTGCCTTTGTTTTATCCTCATTAATTGTATATCTTGAAAATACTTGAAACTGTTTCAAAATGTTCCACAACATTAAGACTTCCTTTTCTGAATTCATCAGGTACAAAATAATATCATCTGCAAATAAAGCCAACTTTTCATAATTACCATACCAATTATATCCTTAAATTTCCGAGTCTCTTATTTTCTTTGTTCTAAGTATAAAGCAAATAACAAAGGGAAGCAGGACACCCCTGCCATGGTTCTTCTTTTCAAACACAACTTATCAGAGAGGAACCTTTCCACTTTACTTCTTGCCTCTGATCCTTCTTGTATGCTCCTAATTTATCTTATTGTATCGGGAAATGCAAATGCTTCCATTACCCTTCTTTTAAAATCCCAGCTTGTTCTGTTGAATACCTTCTCTGCATCAAGACACAACAATAACAGTGGTATTTTATTATATTCTCCTTCACAATCATCATTGTTCTATTAATGTCAAATGTTTGCCTCCCATGCACAAAGCCATCCTGATTCATATCTATCAATTTTGGCAACATCTTTGCCATTCTTTTAGCTGGCATAGACATACTAAGAACTATTACTTATAGATTTACTGCACATTAGCAAGTTAAGTGGCATAGGAAATACTTGATCTAGGGATCTAAACCTCTTCTTCAACATTGCTAGAATGGCTTTTAAGGGACAGGTCTCTCTGACAGAGAATACCACTGCTATGGAAACTCCCCATCCACATAAAACAAAATTCATTCATGTCTGTAGTCATGTACAAATTAGACCTATGGATGGGAAATAGAAAAGTAACCCAGGACTGACCCCCCATATTAATAATGGAGAGAGGCAACTCCTAAATACTCTAGCCCATGCATGGGTCCCTTCAAATTATCTATGCTATGATCCCAGTTATTGTCATTAGAGGTAACATATAATTATTAACCATAGGCTGGATAAGGCCAATCTATAACCAAACAGGATAAGCTATTTTGAGCACAAAAAGGGAAATTGGTTAGGCTTAAAATGGCCCACAATGTCAGCAAACCTTGTACTTATCTATGAAGCTATGAACCTATAATCATGGTTTAAAACAGAAATAGGTCTATATCAAGGTGGGTCTGATGGGTCTTTACCATCTTAGGCAATACAGACACCACAGCTTTCTTCCAATGTGTTGCTGCTTCCCCTCCTTTTAAAATATGTTAAACAAAATCTTTCAGATCATTATCACTTTCTTCCCTCCAAATTTCCAAAGGAATACCATTTGCTCCTGGAAACTTTCCTGAAGATTGATTATAGATCTCCAGTTTTATGTCATCTCCTCCTATCTTAACTGTTAGTTGTTGAGACTCATCTACCTATATCCTTGGCATAATTGAGTCTTACTTAAATATTTCCATGTGTGCTTTTTCTTGATCTCCACATTTGCTTTATACAAATGTTCATAAATTTCCTGAACATCTCTAACACTTGTACAGGTGATCTGGTTATTTTTCTTGTTATAGGTCCCCAAGTTTGGTGACCACCCTTTCTATTTTCTTTTGCCTAAGCCTTTGTGCTAAATGTTTTCATGCTCTGGAGATATTATAAAAAAATTAGTTGCTTAACAGCAATGTTTCTAAACTCAAGCATATTATCCAGATACTCTCATTTTCTCTTTAGTCTTGTTCGGCAATACTTTAACATTTGTTAGCCCCTCTAAGTAATTCTTATTACTTTTTAACCATATCTCTTTTTCTTTTATTTCTACCTAATTTTTAAATCCATTTTAGTTTTATCCCACTCACTAGCTATAACTTCTGAGGATACTTCTATCTTCCCTAATAATTCTCAAATAATTATCACAAACCATTCTTAAATTCCTCTCCTTTTAATAGTGTTTAGTTTCTTCCCCATATCCTTGGCTGTCATAACAGAAACATTTTTAATACATGCTCCTAAATAATTCAAGTGCCAGTGTCTCTCTTTTATTTCATTATCCTGCATTTTATCTTAGTTTTTATCAGTGCATGATCTAAAATATTTAATAGATGTGTGCAGAAACTTTCAATTAAATGGACATGTTCCTGTGAAATATCTATCTAGTCTAGCCCAGTTTTATTGTACCTTGGGGAATAGTATGTAAATTCTGTCCAAATTCCTACTACTGAACTCAAATATTCTATGCTAAATAGTTTATCACAAATTTCTTCAGAAATCCACCCTCTTTTGTAATATTTTCCCATCTAGGTCCTACTGACACATCCTCACTATTGCATATCAAATTCCGATCACCACCTATAAGTAATATTCCCTGCTAAAAGCTGATAATTAAAAAAAGAGTGAAAGGATGAATGGATTATTAATGTTTATAGTGAGGAGGGGTGGGTTACATTGTTTAGGGTGTCTGCAATTGGTAGAAATTGATCATATGACCTAAGTGTACAACCTTAAATGAGTGTGTTTTTACTTCACTTGTTATCTGAAGAAGTCTGATAAATTATCAGACAAAAAGCGCTTAATGAAATAAGCTTGTGTGGTTTTGGAAGGGCATTTCCCTATCGTTTATTGCCACTTGCCATTCAGTTGTCTGTTCAGTAGTACTTGATATTTTTTAGTGTTTGCAAAACTGATAATTTCTCCAAAAATTTTCTTAAGCTCCATAATAGCAATTTTGGTGGAATATAAATACATCCACCATAATTCTCCTCCCTTGCTAATAGCCCCTTACTACCAAAAATCTGCCATTGTTGTTTTTTTTTCTTCTATCACTGTTGGAGCCCTTTTGGTTATTAGTATAAGTATTCCCCTTTTCCTTTGTCTCTGATGTTCTGCTGAATATCCATTCTGAAATCCCTTCTTTGTCAAATTCACATGCTCATTCTTTTCCAAGTGTGTCCTCTGTAGCCTTGCTATTTGCACTCTGCATTTCTTAAAATAATGTAATACTGTTTTTGTCTATACCTGTAGGCCCATTTGTGTTCCAGGCTAATATGGCTAGCATAGCCATCAGGATAAAAAGCTACTGTTCCTACCTATTATACATTACAAAATTTTAATGTGTATTTCCAACTTTTGTGTTACATGCTCACATCATCTGTCAGGCTAATCTTTTGCACATTTATTTCTTCTCATCTCCATTTGAAACTATCTCACATTTTTCAAAAATGTTTACTTTAATGACAACCCTCAAACAAAAAACTAAATACCAAAGGCCAAAAGTACATCCAGTGAACCAAACAAGGCAAGAGAAGTCAGACAAGTGATAATGTCTCATACCAAAAAACTTTTAATAAATGTTAGTGCTTTCACAGTGATTGCACACTGCTTCTTTAGACATTAAAACAAAAAAAAAAACATTTTCAGAACACCCCATCCCCTATTACCTTAGAACAAACCCACAAAACTATGTTCAGCTCCAAAAACTGAAGCTTAAACCTCAAGATAGGAACAACTGCCCCAAGTCAGCAGCTGCAACAACAGACATTATCTAACTTAAAATGAAGGTTACCCATGCTAAAGTGCATGCTACAGCCTGTGTTCCCACTTACAGCATTTTCTATCTGTTCTCTTATTATCTGTGTATCCATCCCAGATATGAAAATCAGGCTGTATGCTTTCAGAAAACATTAACTTTTATATCTAAGAAAATGTGCACTAGCTATTTTAAGTAAAATGAAGTTTTCCCTTCAGATAGGAACAGTTACCGCAAATCAGCAGCTGCACACACAGGCATTACCTAACTTAAAATTAAGGTTAATTATGCTCCAGTCTGTGTTCCCCCTGACAGTGATTACTGCCTGTTCTTTATCTCTTTCCCCCTTACAGATGTGAAAGCCAGGATATGTGCTTTCAGAAAACTTTAACTTTTAGTGCTAAGAAAAAGTGCACTGGCTATTTTAAGTAAAACTAAATTGTACACTGTTCTATTAAATGCATTAAAGTATTAAGGCTGCTAGGGAGGCTGGTATTTCATGCTCACTTCCCATCATAGGTTCATAGGTTCATAGGTTCATACTAGGCTATCTGCCCTAGGGCATTTAAAAGCCTAGCCAGAGTGTGTGTGGCTTTCACCACCCCTTAGGATGAGAATACTATACCCATTAGTTTGCTGTGCCTCTGTCCAGCAGTGATACAGAGATGATTCCCGGGGTAAACCTATGATCTCCCATCCACTCGTCAAGATTTCTCTTGAACAGAGTCAGTGAGGGGCTCTGCCTCACATGGACTGGGATTCTGTTCCATAGTGTAGGGAGTCTCTGGGTGATGAATCTGTCCCTCCAGCATATCCTATTTATATCAGTGTTGAGGTTTAAGTCTCTTGCTCTCGTGGCTCTGGTGGATTTGGATTTTTTGAGGTGGAGCATGTCCATTAATTCCGGGTTGGACATGGCCTTGTATGTCAGGCACAGATCACCTCTGAGCAGACGGTATGCGACTGAGTAGAGCTGGAGTTTCTTCAGTCGGGCATCGTATGACATATTGAAGAACCACAAGTAAGTCGGGTGAAACTGTGAGCAAAATACTGTAGCACAAATGCAAACTGCATCGTATGACATATGTTTGAGCCCCTTTATCCTTTTGGTGAGGAACTTTTTGGGTCTTTCCAACTGCTGTAGGTGTCGGGTAAGGTACATTCCGAATGGGGCATTGTACTCAATCATTGGTCTGATAAGTGAAGAGTACAGGGGCACAATGACCTCTCCTGATCTGGATGTGAATCCCTTCATGATCAGGTGGGCAATGTAGAAGGTCTTCCTAACCACTTTGGCAATGTGAGTGTCAAAAGAGAGGTTACTGTCAACTTGGGTCCCCAGGTCCCTGATAATGTCTTCCGTGTTTAATGGATTACCACCTATGTGGTAATTAGGGGTTACCTTGTTTTTCCCAAAGGGTATGACTATACATTTTTTGGCATTTAGCTTAAGGCCATGGCTGTGGCACCAGTTATCCATTTCTATGAGACCTTTCTGGAGGATGTCTGTGTCTGATGGAGTGTCAATTATGGTTCCCAGTTTGCAGTCATCTGCAAATTTTGTCAGCCACAATCCCCCTATGTTTGCCTGCACTTCAGAAAAATAAATGCCGAACAAGAGGGGGCCCAGAACTGAGCCCTGTGGGACACCGCTCATGACCGGCTTAGAGTCTGACATGGCACCAGCAACTCTAACCCTGTGTGTTCTGTCCTTGAGCCAGTTTGCAACCCATCTTGTGACATATGGGTTTACATCTAAGCTGGTGAGCTTTTCTATGATGCCCGAGTGGGGAATTGTGTCGAACGCTTTTGCTAGGTCAAGGTAGGCTGTGTGAACTGCCTTACCCTCATCAATGGCCTTAGTGACTGTTTCAGTCGACCAAGTTCAAGAGGCAGGATCTGCCCTTGACAAAGCCAAATTGGGTAGGATCCAGTGTCTGTAGGTCCCCAATGTCTTTATTTATGAGTTCCATTATGATCCTCTCCATAGCTTTGCAGACAAGGCTCGTCAAGCTTATGGGGCGGTAATTTCCAGGGTCCGTAGAAGCACCACCTTTGTGGAGTGGGACCACAGTTGCCGTACGCCATTCTTTGGGTACGTATCCTGTAGTAAGGCTAAGATTAAACAGCAGCCTTATGTGTGGGTTTAGTTCCTCATTGAGTTCATGTAGCACACAGCCGGGGACACCGTCCGGTCCCATTGATGCTGTGTTTTTGCTTTAGAGAGCAGCTCTCACCTGGGCATCTGAGATGTTTGGGAGGCTAGACTCTGGTGGGATAGATATTTCTCCTTTTGGGGGGGAGAAATTTGCACTGAACCTGTCTGCCAGTATGTTGGCAATGTCTGTGGGTTCAGTGATTTTTATCATTTTGGACTAATTCTGAGCATATCTGGGAGTTTCCACCCAGGTTTCTAACATAGCTAAAGAAGGCTTTATGATTGTCTTTTGTGTCATTAGCGATTTTTCTCTCAAAGTTGGCCTTGGATGATTTTATGAGTGATCGTAGTTTTTTGCTAGTATTGATCAGAGATGCCTTCCCATTTAGGGATTTTGCTCTGTCATGTAGTAGCTTTCTCCTCTTGTTGTAGAGTTTGTTTATGGCTGGAGTCCACCAGACCGGGTGCCTGCCTTTGGTGGAAAGGGTCTTGATTTTATTAGGGATTGCTTGATCCATACATTCCTGGAGGTGCTCGTAGAAGGCATTTGTAAGGGTTTCAGCAGCGTGGGTTGTGGTTTTCACTGGCTCGGGGGCCTTGAAGGATACCACTCCAGTCTTAAGAAGTGTGAAGTTTGCTTTTGAGAAGTTCTTCACTGTGGTCTTTTTTGCTGGGGGTGGGGGCGGGATGTGGATCTCCAGTGAGATTAATTTATGGTCTGATCTCACCAATGAGATTACAAACTTTTTCACTGAACTGCTTGCCATTGGGTCTTTAAATGTTGCATTTCCCTCAGCAAAAATGCTTAGAACTCTTAAAATTCACTGTTTGCCCCTATAGACAGCTTGTCTCCATGTAAAAGTATCTTTGTCATTTTCAGTCAGAACATCATATGCAATTGGCTTCAGCTGCAGTCTTCTTGACTCCCACTGAACATTTGCTAATGAAACATACATGCTATCTTTGTAAATGTAAGAAATGAAGAATTTTTTGTAAGCCAAGAACATTAGTCTAGTCATTCACCCTTATGAAAATAAGAGAAATATCTCAGTTCTACATATAATATAATCAGTTTACTCATACACCCCTTTCCCACATCAGCAGCTCAAGATCACAGCATATTCACAGTAAACTTGCTTTTGCCAAGCCTTTCTACTCTTGTTATACTTAAAGTCTATATTTTCTACAACTAAAAATTATTTTACTTTAACATCATGCAACAGTCACTGAAGACTTCTTCCACATTTGAAATATCTCCAACTACACACTACACAAAACAGCTTTACTATATGTAGCATGCAGTTACTTTTCCCCTTTTAGTGTCATACATATTAATGACATAAAGTTGGGTACATACTTTACAGTCCACCCACAAGTTTAACAAAGTCAATAAAAGTCTAGTCTTTCTCAGCCACATTTTCTTGCAAAGCCATATTTCACAAATATGCTTTATAGCCTCACATGTATACAGCAATTTCAGTATTGCTGGTCTCCTTTCTGTTCATCTCTGTCTCCAAGCATCAGACTCTGTTTTCAAGTTTAAGGTACTCCTGATACTTCTAGTCAACTCTGTGATGTTCTTCATGTTTCACTGTTGCAGTCATTACATTTGGGTTATCCTGCTGGCAGGTTGCCCTCAGTTGGCCTGAATTCCAAAGTCTTTGGTCCTGCATCAGTTGCTGTCAACGCTTCCCTGACTCAGGTCGTCAGGGGTATGAATGATGCAGCCGACGCCATTTTCTTCAGTCTTTCTTGCTGCGCGGTGCCTGAAGCAGAAGCAGTTTGCAAGTGCCGGTCGGCCGACTCCTGAGATTTTCATATTCGAGTTTCAGATCCGAAGTCTTCATTAAAAGTTAAGTACCCCATTGGGGAAACTTTTTTCTTGCTCCAGACAGATGTCAGAAAAAGTTCATAATTGTATTTCTTGTGGGAAGCAAATACCTCATAAGAACTTTCATTCTTACTGTATTCCTTGCCTAGGTCCTGACCACGATGTTTCTAGTTGTCGGTTTTGTGCTAGATTTAGCCAACTCACTATTAAGCATTGGTACGATTTTGCATTAAGCTATTTTGGGTGAAGATTTAATTATACAATGTCATTGGATAGCCATCCAACTACCGCAGTTCACAAAAAACGCAAAGAAAAAGAAAAAGACAGGCAACCGAGGTCCAAAACCGAAGACGAAGCTTCTCCTAAGCAAGTCGCCAGTTCGCCGGTTCTCAGTGAGGTGCTTTCACAGCCCCTGACGCCCGCTACTTCAGAGGCACAGGCCGCTACTGACTCCCATGTGGAGTTGGCCAGGCCGCTGGAAACTTAAGGTATTGGAGCCTCGGACATTATTCCCTCAGATGGGTCTGGAGCCACTGAGCAGGCATCGGCTTCTGAGGGTGTATTCAGACCTAAACAATTATATATTAAACCAACTTCAAAGGCAAAGACTAAAATACCTTTAAAGGCAAAGAAACAAGTTCACCAGCCACATGGACAGGCCTCAATGCCCAAAAAACAGATGCTCAAAATGGCCGAAGACTTAATTACCTTGATCAGGGGTTCCCATCCCCCTCCTGATAAGAGGCCTAGGCAAGAGACAGACTATGAATCTTCAGATCAGGTTTCCATTTCTTCTGATTCCTCTTCTGATCAGGAATATTCTCTTCCCCCCTATGAGGATTCTGATGCTGAAGAATCAATTCCTTCAGCTTCTCCTCCTGAGGACTACTCTTTTGGGGAAACCTTGCATACCATGAGGGAGCACTTCCACTGGGAGAGCCAAGATTTTTCAGAATCTAAGAAGAGGCTCACAGACTTCCTTTTACTACCTCAACACAGGTCTCTAGCTATTCCTCCTGTGTTAGACATTGTAGATGATGTGTTCTCGGAGTCTAATCTGACCCCTGACTCCTTACCTCCAGCTCCTGTTAAGCCAGACAGATATTACAGGGTCCCTGACTCTCATAAATTCCTTTTCAAAAACCCTACTGCAGACCCAGAAACTATTTCTCAGGGTCCCAAAGGGGTCAAGGCTTCCACTGCAAAAAACCCTACTCCCTCTGACAGGGATTCTAGTGCCCTGTATAGATGGGGAAAAAAGATTTACACATCTACTACCTTGGCTATAAGGGCCTTAAATTGCCAGTTTCATATGCTCAAATATCAGCAATATATCATGCCACTGCTTAAACAGAAAATGATGGTAAATTCTGAATGTGCAGTAAACAAAGAAATGCAGGATTTATTGCATACAGCTGAACAAGTTGGAAAGCATACTTTGCAATGTGGTTTTGATTCTCTGGAGGCCTCCTCAGGGCTGCTGTTATGGGTTCTGTCATTAGGAGACATGCTTGGTTAAAGGAACAAAATCTGCCTGACCATGTTAAAGCAAAATGATTAGATGCTCCATTACAACATGATGCCTTGTTTGGTGTTAAGGCAGAAGAGGTGTTAAAGAAAATGGAGGACAAAGCTAAATCTATGCAAACGGTCAAGGATTTCTTACAGGTACAGCCACCTAGATTTAGCAGACAGTGGCCTACAAAGAATTGGTCCTTGCCAGTCTCAGACAGACCTCAAAGGGGCAGATCCAGATGCCCTAGAGGCAGATAACAGCCGCAAGGTTCCTACAGGCCTAAGCAATGGAGTGCTTCTACCTCCAAAGGTGGAGAAGACAAATCACAACCATACAGGAAACGGTCCCAATGACTTCCCCCTGCCTGCACCAAGCACTTATCTCCTGGCAGCACCCTTAGGGGGAAAACTAGCACTTTTTTCTCAAAATTGGCACATTATAGCCCAGGACAAATGGGTTCTAGACATAGTGCCGCAAGGCTACAAGTTTCATTTTCATACCCTGCCAAGGGCAAACGGTTGGCCAGACCTGCCAAAAAATCAATAGGCAGAGGCTCAAAAACAAGTCACAGCTCTCATGGACATGAGGGCTATTCAACAAGTGCCACAGCAAGAGCAGGGACAAGGACTTTACTCAAGACTGTTCTTGGTACCCAGAAAGGACAAAGCATGGAGACCAATACTGGACCTATCTATTCTAAACACTTTCCTGGATATACCAAAATTCAAGATGTTGACCTTGCAGCAGCTTCTGCCCATGCTGGGTAGCAAGGCTTGGCTCGTGACTTTAGACCTAAAAGAGGCATACCTGCATGTCCCAATCAGACAATCATGCAGAAGATACCTCAGATTCAAGGCTGGCTCAAAGCATTACCAATTCTCTGCACTGCCCTTTGGCTTATCTACTACACCCAGGGTCTTCACAAAGTGCCTGGCACCAGTAATTGCTTACTGCAGACAAAGAGGAATAGAAATATATCCTTACTTGGACGACTGCCTCATACAATCAGAGAACAAGGACCTTCTACTACAGCATCTGACATCTGTGAAAAGACTTTTAACATGCCTAGGGTACACAGTCAACAAAAAGAAATCAAAACTAGTACCCTCTCAAGAGATAATATTCCTGGGTGCAAGCTTAAATACAACTGCCCAGATGGCTTATCTAACTCCAGACAAACAAAGGCAACTGATTACCTATTTCAAGGAAATGGCAACAAAGGCCCAGTTATCTGCAAGAAAAATTCTGCAGGCTTTGGGCTTCGTGGCATCCTGCATCTTACTAATTCCATATGCAAGACTGCATATGAGGAAAATTCAATGGTACCTAAAAAGTGTCTGGACACAACATTGCCACAGCCTGGAAACAATGATTATTCTAATTCCCTGCCTGCAACAGGAGTTTCGATGGTAGGCAAAGGCTTGTCACCAAAACAAGGGACAGCCATTCTCACTTCCCCCAGCCAGGCAGAGCCTAACAACGGATGCATCAGATTATGCCTGAGGGGCACACATGGCAGGAAGAGGCATTCAGGGCACCTGGTCCACAAACCAAAAGCATCTACATATCAATCAAAAAGAGATGCTAGCTGTTCAAAATGCCCTGACAACCTTCAAGGACCTACTTCACCCAGGACAACTACTGATAAAGACAGACAACACCACGGTCATGTGGTACATAAACAAGCACGGGGGCACTCATTCTTATCCCCTTTGCAGACTAGCCATGGCTTTATGGGACACAGCATTGACTTAACAAGTTCATCTGCAGGCACAATTCCTGCCAGGAAAGGAAAATACTCTGGCAGACGAACTAAGCAGAATCCTCATGGATCCCCACAAGTGGCACCTGGATCCACAAGTCTTCAGCATGATAACAAAGAAAAGGGGATGCCCGGACATAGATCTGTTTGCCTCCCCTCAAAACAATCAACTAAAAAGATTCTGCACAAGGACTTATCACAGACAAGCTTGGAAAGTGGACACCTTATCTTTCAACTGGACAAACCTATCAGTATATGCCTTTCCTCCACTGCCTCTCCTCTCCAAGGTACTCCTAAAGGTCAGGCAGGAGAAACCAAAAATGGTTCTGATTGCCCCAGACTAGCCACGCCAGTACTGGTATCCGATCTTAAGGAACTTGTCCCAATGCCCAGCCTGCACCTTACCTGAAATACTTCATCTACTGTCCCAGCAAAACAATCAGATTCTGCACAGCCAACTCAGGACCCTAAACCTGGCAGCATGGTGGATAATGTAGCCATACAAACCACACCTCTCAGTAAAGCTGTGATGGATGTCATTTTAGAAGCCAGAAGGCCTAGTACTAGAAAATCCTATGCTGGAAAATGGAAGAGATTTTGTGCTTAGAACCAAGCTCAAGGAACTGATACAGCTGTCCCAAATATTCCTCAGATTTTGCAATACTTAACTGAGATGCTGAACAAAGGCCTATCTTTTTCATCAATTAAAATCCATGCCTCTGCCATTTCGGCTCATTACAATACAGAGCTGCCACTCTTTTCTCATCCTTTATTAAGGCAGTACCTCAGAGGAGCCAACAACTTAAGGCCTCCAAGGAGAATGCCAATACCTGCATGGGACCTCAATTATGTCTTGGAAAAACTCACCTTACCTCCTTTTGAGCCAGCTGCTACTGCGGATATAAAGTTCTTATCTTGGAAAACAGCTCTGCTCCTAGCAATAACTTCTGCAAGATGAGTTTCAGAGCTACAGGCTCTCATGGTTGTGGAGCCCTTTATCATTTTTTATTCAGACAGGGTCTCTCTGAGAACGAACCCTACATTTATGCCTAAGGTGGTATCCAGTGTAGCCCTTACCCAAACTATTCATTTGCCAACTTTTTATCCAAATCCACAGAACAAGGGGGAGAAAATTCTGCATTCTTTGGATGTACATAGACAACTTAGATTCTACTTGGACAAAACTAAAGTTTTCAGAAAGACAGAACAATTACTAGTGGCATTGCTCTCTACCAAAAGCGCTTATCTTTAATAAACAATATCGTGGTCTTTCACTGGTGTTGCAGAAATTGTGTTCCAGGCTTCCAGTTCCAGTTTGCTCGTTTTTGCCACTTCAAACTTTTTCACTAGTGGCATATGCCATAGCATCACAAGGAATGGCTATCTCCAAGCAGACTATTTCAAAGTGGATAGGTCACTGCATTCATTTCTGCTACTCACAGCATGGCAAACCAGTGCCTAAGGGCATTAGGCCACATTCAACCAGAGCTGCAGCCACTTCTGCAGCCTTTCTCAGGGGAGTACCAGCCAAAGACATTTTAGAGGCTGCTACTTGGAGTTCAGTGCATACCTTTACAAAACATTACAATCTGCCTCTTTACTCTAAATCCAGGGCAGGCTTTGCCACTGCAGTTCTGCAGGGCCTCATAGCCGCTCCTAATGCTGTTTAGCTCCAGCCCCCCAACCATAGCTTTGGGACTCAACCCAAATGTAATGACTGCAACTGTGAAACATGAAGAACATAGTACAGTTGTGTACACTTACTATAAATGTAGATGTTCGAGTGTATTCACTGTTGCAGTCCAGGTTACCCACCTGCCATCCCCCTTATTTTTGCTGGAACTTATCTTTACTTCTCTAATCTATACAACCTAGGTGGTGTATTTGCTTATAGATGAAGATAAAGCTTATTTTGGTGCATGTATGTTTTATTTACATAATTTTAGCCTACCCTTTTGGGGGCACATGACATCTGGGGCAAGAACAACTGAAGAAAATGGCATAGGCTGCATCATTTATACCCCTGACGACCTGACATCAGGGAAGAGGTAACAGCAACTGACGCAGGACCCAAGACTTTGGAATTCAGGCCAACTGAGGGCAACCTGCCAGCAGGATAACCAAAATGTAATGACTGCAACAGTGAATACACTCGAATATCTACATTTATGGTAAGTGTACACAACTGTACTTTTTTTCTCTCTCTCTCTCTCAAGCATTTTCCTTTTGACTATTGGAAAAGGTCTCACTGACAAAGTCTGTCTATGAGCTTTATTGTCAGAGGAATGAGAAGCAGAGTCCCCTTCTGTTTGATGGTTCACTTTTTGTTGTATAAACTTTTTTTTATTTCCTACTTAACCTGTTCTACATCCAAAAATGTCTTTGATCCTCCAGGAAAAAAAATCTGAAGACAGTTGGATTCAGCAGCTTGAATCTCACACATGCATCTCTACATTCCCTTATTGCTGGGATAAATTTGCTTCTGTTTGGTCTGGTGGACAGTGAATAATCATTTTCCACAAACAATCCCCTGTCTGCAATTTTTATTACTTTTTCCTCTTACAACAGTTTTGTCAGGATCAGCTCTTAGCTGCTTTTTCATGGCTATGTTTGAAGCATACACTTGATGTGCCCTTTCAATTAACAAATCCTGCTGAGCAACACTAGTCCAGTTACTTACTTGTGTCTTTACAAAACAGCTGAAATTAAGCTGTTGATCAGTGAGCAGCCATCCTGGAAGTCTTAATCCTTTGTGCTAACTGTCAGACTATACATGCACAGCTGTGATCAGGTGTGTCGTAAAGTTTTGGAACTGGCCTCATAGCAAGGTTAATGAGAGTATACCAAATCAAGACATTTGATTTAGGATGTGGTCTTTTATATGAAGGGGTGGCTCATTGCAGCCCATTCAGAAAAAGCAATGTGGTGATGGATTAAAGTCATTGATAGTGCATACTGCTGGAGTATACAATCACTCACACACACACACACACACACACACACACACACACACACACACACACACACACACACACACACATGAAAGAGTGAGTTATGTAGCATGATTTTATATATATATATATATATAATGTTTATATGTGTATATTACTGAGTATGTGCATTTCAACTTGTTAATACATAGGAGACTGACAGGTGCATTGCAGAAAGACACTACAGACTTCTCTTTCCTGGTTTAATTTCTCCAAGTCTTCTAGGTTTCTAATATCATGACAGGAATGGACCCCATTCCTAAATCAGAGTAAGATTAGAGTTCATGAAATTAGTACTGTTTCAGTCTTTGAAGTTAGCCAAGAGTGCTCTTCTCAGCAGCCACAATGTACCCAGAATTGCCTACTTTTGTAATTCATACGGGATAATATGTATTGGTAGCATATCTAAGTATGACTACAAATTATTTCTTATTAGACCTGTTGCTCCTACTACTATTGGAAAATACACTCATGTAAGAACTTACTATAACAGTAGAAGTCCTACTTGCCACTGTTGCAGTACTCTTTAATATAGGGATATCTTGCCAAGGATAGCTGCATGTCTGGCCAGCATACCAAATCCTAAGACCTTCCATGCAGCATACATCAGACATAGGTCCTACATCAGAAGTGTAAGTTACATAAGTGATGTACCAGTGCAAAACCCTCAGAATTAAACTGCCATAGAAGAACAGGAGCAGCAAATGAGGGGAAAAAAGAACATGGTATACATGCATCCAGAAAAAAGAACCACTCAGCCAGAGAAAAAAGAGAAAATCCCACAGGGAGAAGGAGGGGGGGACAGAATACTGCAAAAGTGCTAAGTAGGATATCTATTGTTATGGTAAATTCTTAAACAATTTTATTATGTCCTTCTTGAGTCACTTTTGCAGTATTCTGTACTATAGGGAGAATAATAAAGCTGCTGTAATGAATGGAAAAAGGAATAAGAAACCTTCCAAAAAACTACTATGGTGGTCCTAGCAAAACCTGCTCTGGCCCTTGTAAACACATCCAACTTATATATATATGTATGTATGTATATATATATATATATATATATATATATATATATATATATATATATATTATTACTGCACTTTGTTACTCAAATACATCATATTTTCTGTTTTACTACTGTACACTCTATCTATTGTACACCAGTAACTTCTCATCATACTATGCTATAATATACTATTGTTTGCTCTATTAATTTGTACTCATCTCTGACTTTTGTATTTTTATCATATATGTGGAGCTTTTGTATTTTTATGATTGTCATGTATGTGGAGCTTTTCTCCCCGGGTCTCTGCTGAAAACGGGCACCTGATTGCCCAGTCAGACCAAACCAGTAATCAAATATAAAATAAAAATAAAAATAAAATAAAATATAGCACTTAGTAAAGGCATGCAGAGAATGGATCTAGCATCGACACCCTTAAAAAAGCTACAGAATAGGCAACTGTACTAGTAGAATGAGCCTGAACAGAAGTACAAAGCTGCTTCCCATCAAAAGAATAACAAAATACAATGGCTTTAGAAATCCAAAAAGAAATGGTTGGATTGTAAACTGTGAAACCCATTTTTTTCCTGAAAAGCATCAAAATGTACCTCATTTTTTCCTAATATCTTTAGTCATATCTAAATCAGCAGTATAGCTAGCGTGGAGAGAGAGCGGCAACTGCTCCAGGTGCAAAGTATTGGGGGCGTGATCAGCCAATCCCAATTTTTCTTTAATGCAGTATCAGCTTTAATACAGATATATAAAATAATGAGTTGTTATATGATGTTAAGAAGCAATTAAGAAAAAAAAAATCTATTTTTATTTTAAAACTGAACACAAATGAACAAATAATGCAATTGGAAGTGTTTTTTATAAGCTGTCTTTTTAAGAGAGAAGTTTTTAATTGTGATAATAATAATGAGTTAATTAGGCAATGATGTATAAATACTGCAATTGGTGGAATGTTTGATATGCTCTGTTAAAGGCTTTGTGAGCTGAGGTGTTAGAGGAGGAAGTTGGTGTTTTCATAATAAAGAAGTGTAAAAGAATGTTGGCTTTATTTGTGGTGATTCGTTGGAAGGGTTTTTTTTGTAATGGTTTACAATATGAGCTTTTTTTAAAACGCATTTGTCGTCACACCTGAGCACTGTAGCACTATAGTATGTGGTCTATACTGTAGCAACTGCTCACTACATTGTAGTGAGCAGTTTGCTACAGTTTATTTTTATTTATTTTTATTTTACATTTGGCAACCGGGAAAGTCCGACTGGGTGAAAACTCTTTCAGCGGAGGCCTGGGGAGAAAAGCTCCACAGTATTTGCTACTGCACATCCAGTGTGTGTGTAGTGGGGGAAGGGTCAGGGTTGTACACTGCTGTTAAAAAAGAAATAAGATAAACTACAAAGGGTTTTAAACATGCAGTTGTTAACAGCATAAATTAACTGACCTTGCACCCTCTGCAGCCACAGCCTGGGCCACAAGAGCAAGGACAAATGCTATACATATATATATATATATATATATATATATATATATATATATATATATATATATATATATATATATATATATACAGTTAAAAAAAATACAGACATGGGAAGAACATGCAAACTCCATGTAGACAGTGTCAATGGGCCATACTGAACCACTGATCCAGAAGCACTGAGGCAAAACTCTTAGCCACTAAGCCACCCTGCTGCATCAGATTTGCAGAATCTGTCCTGTATGCAATTCAGGGTATCTGTCCTTTGTATAAAACGCTTCTACAGAATCTGTAATGCACTGCAGTTACAGAAGTGCACTAGTGAAAAGGAGTCCACTATGGTGCTATGGAATTTTGATGTATTCATTTGTTAAATGGGCAAGTGAGCTCATCTATCGCGGACATTTCAGCCATGACACAGATAACAAGGACCAGAGTAAACACAATATAAATGGACAATTAAAAGTAGACAAACTCACATATTTTTGGGTGGAGGGACAAAAGAGCAATACTTTGAAAAAACTTGCACAGACACAGGAAGAAGATGGCAACTCCTCTCACACAGGTTGTACACATTAGAACTGAATATTGGACCCTGAAGCTATGAAGCAGAGATCTTAAGTACTAAGCCACCATAATTCAGAAGTAAATGTTTTGGTCTTCATCCACCTTTCCAACATCTGCATATACATAAAGTCAGTATTGTGTTCTGCCTTTCCTCCTACATACAGATATCCCTGTAATATATAGCACAGCAGCATACTAATTGCTATCCACTGACCAAAGAGCAGTGTGTGTGTGTGTGTGTGTGTGTGTGTGTGTGTGTGTGTGTGTGTGTGTGTGTGTGTGTGTACATCAACTGTTTATCATATGTGTCTACTTTTATGTATAACAACAGATTTCATTCAAAATAAACACCAGTAATGTATTTTATCAAATCAGGGCAAAAAAAATTATGTTATCATTAGGAGAAAACAGGCCACTGTAACCTAAAGATCGATTTACAGCATAGCAAATGAAAACTGGCAAATTCTATTGAGCCTAAAGGTGTTCAAACAGAGGCCAAAACTCAACAATTGGCATTCAAAATGAATATCACATACTGAACAGATAGCTAGAACAAAGTAATGCATTGGTGTGATAACAGCAAAGGGTCTCTATTAGATGAATGAATGCTTAAATGTTGAGTACGACATGCTTGACAGCTTTTAAGCGAACGTTCATCTAAGTTAAACCTGAGAACGTTTGTCATTTTTTTTGGGGGGGGGTTGTAATGGTGTACAGTACATTGTAGCTGTCAGCCGTTGGCTTCCTGACGGCTGGCCAACTATAACTTTTCAAAACTCCTTGTTTCGATATTCTGGGGTTCACTTAAAAGCTGTTGAGCATGTCGTATTCGACATTTTAACCATTTGTTCATCTAATATAGACCCACAGCAAAGCATTGATACTTCTGTTACAGAAATCAAACTGCTCTCTAGTCAAGCCACATGCTGAACACACCTTTGGGTTTTTACAGCTGTCTGCACCTGCACTTCGATTTTGATGCGCAAGAAACTTACCAAATCTCATTCCAGTCTACAAAATTACATTTTGTTATAATTCAGAAAATAAAATACTCATGTCAATGATGCTCTTTTTATACGCGGCTGTCACATTATAACAGCAGCAGCTCACAGAATGTTTCAACAAGCTGTGAAATCACTGGAACTCCAACGTCATTAGTTTGCATCCTGTTTCTGGGCCTGTCTTTAGTAAAATGAAAACTTCTACTGCTGTAATGTGTCAGATACACTAATATCATTAGTTTACATTCAACATACAAATGATCTCACTCTATTAGTCAGCTGTTTATGAAAGAGGCATTCTTACTAACAGGAAGAGACCTAGATTAGACACTGAAATATGGGGACAAATGTAGTAGGGTCTATATTACATAATCAAAGAGACACCTCTTTGAATATGTAATCATCGACCCCTAAACACCAAAATGCGAAAACCACAAATTTTTTCCTAGGGAAAAAATTCAGTTGGCCATTTCCCGGAGTTTACCCTTTACCCCAACACAGAGTGATCTCTGAGTTGGTATATTTAGTTAGGGGGGGTGTGGTGCGAAGCATCCTCTTAAATTACATTTGAAGTGTTTGTCTTTTTTCTATAGCCCTGCTAATTTTTTCCTAGGGAAAAAAAATCAGTTGGCCATTCCCGTAGTTTACCCTTTACCCCAATGCAGAGCGATCTCTGAGTTGGTATATTTAGTTGGGGGGTGTGGGGGGCACAGCCCCCCACATTGGGGACTGTGTGGGGTGAAGCCCCCTCTTAAATTACATTTGAAGTGCTGATCTTTTTTCTATGGCCCTGCAAATTTATTCCCTAGGAAAAAATTTGCGGTTGTGGCCATTCGCGGTTTTCGCATTTCAGTGTTTAGGGGTAGATGATTACATATTTGAAGAGGTGTCTCTTTGATTATGTAATATAGACCCATGTAGTACGCAGAGTAGATATTTAACCTGGCAAATGGCAACACAAAGGGAGGGGTGTTGTCTGTAGGTGAATAGCCATCAAACACAGTGCCTCATTTCTACAAAGGATGACAACAAATATAAGTGTCTTGAAAATAATTATACCAATCACTCAGTAACACGCAGATGTACACTCTCAAACAGACACACTCCAGCCATTACTGTGTCAAACAAGTGCAAATCTCAGTCTTAAATTATTCTGTGCATATGTGTGTGTACAAATATATTGTATAAGTTAACAAGCTAGCACTTAACTTCCAGTCTAGTACCCAACAACCTAAAAAAATAATTAACTAAGTAGTTATTCTACTGATAGGATTTTTTTTTTACTTTAGAAGTAAAAAAATATATATATTTTTTTTAACTAAAACCTGAGCGCTGCATGCAGTCAAGATATAAACTGTGGCAACTGTTTGCTACATTTGTAGCAAGCAGTTTGCTATAGTTTAAAAATATATATTTTTTTTAATATTAAAATGAGTGCCGTAGTGCTCCATGCAGGCAGGGTATAAACTTTAGCAACTGTTTGCTACATTTCCAGCAAACAGCTTGCTACAGTTTAAAAGAAGAAACAATTATTTTTAAAATAAAATATGTTGAAGGAGGGTTGTGGGTAGGGCACAAAAATGAGACCTGAATGGCTTGGGCAAGAGGGGCATGTCATGGATCTGGCCACTTGGTTGGTGTGCCAGTAGAAGGAACATCCTTTTTTTGTTGCTCTTCAATGTGAAGGCTGGGTAGGCTTAGATCTAACTGTATTAAGCAGATCACTTACAATGTACTGATTGGCTTATTATAGTGAAGTGCTTTTTTTTCTCTCTTAAAGAGCTGAGGGGGTGGGGTGCCGGTTTATAGTACCATCCCAGGCCACTGGATGATTCAGTTACACTTCTGATCTAAGCTGTCTATGCAAATCCAAACAATGGACAACCTTTTCTGTTATTTTTGAGGAAAAAGTCAAGATCAAAGACACATCATTGACAACCTTAGGCATACAAGTAGAATTGGCTCTAAGAGACAAAATATCTCTGTCAAAAACAAAAAAGCAGGAACAGCCACAACAGCCTGAAGTTCAGATACTCTTTTGTCAGAAGTCAGAGCCACCAACAAGACAGTATTTCAAGTACACAGGTACAAAGTGGAAGTAGCTGCTGGTTCAAATGGTAGCTGGGTTAACTTTGTTGAAAACATAGTTCAGGTCCTAAGAAGGAAAAGTCCCCAATGGTGCACTTATCTGCACTATGCTTAGTAAGTTGCACTAGATGTACAGCCTTCAGACTTATATTCAAAATGTGTGTTCCAACTGGTAGCAAAAACATTCTGAGGGTTTTGTGCTTGTACGTCACTGATGTACCTTATGCTTCAGAAGTAGGACATAAATCTGAAGTATGGCATATGAAAGGGCCCAGGCTTTGGTATGCTAGCAGGACATGAGTCTATCCTTGGCAGGATATCCCTATTGTAAGGAATACTGCAACTGTGACTGAAGAAGGACATCTGTCTAGGTATATTTCTTCCACATTGCTCTCCTTTCTGCATGCACATCCTGGTATTTTATGACTTTGTATCACTCTGTCTATAAGACACTGGAATCACAGGGTATAGCAATTTCAATGATCAATATTACTTTTGTCTTTTTTTCATGGACTACTATATGTGGTTTTCTAGTATCTATTTTTTTTAATTGTTGGTAATGGATCTTCCCATGGGATGTACACTTCATCATTCTGTATAATGCTTTGAGGTTCACATTTCCAGTGCTTCTCGGATACTTCCATATTACAGTGTTTGCACAATCCTCATTGCAATAGTCTTGCCACATTATTGTGCCTTTCAGTATACAGGCCTTCTGCCAAGAGCGTATCACACCCAGCAACAAGATGTGCACAACTTTTATTTCTGTTTTACAGAACCTGCATTTGTCTGCTCCTCCCACCTTTTCAATGGAATTTGTAAACCAACATGTACATAGTCCACTGTCTTGGGCTGTTGTTATTATCCATTCATCTTTTGGTTTCAATTCACCTCTCCTACCTCTCCTTAACCATTCTCGAGTCAAATATTGATCATCTTTAGGTTGTTCCAGGATATGTCTGTACTTGTCACTATATTTATGGATTTCCAATTTTCTTTCCTTCTCATCTGATCTGTTTTCCTTATATTATTTCCTTCTTTTTTTTTGTACATTCAGTTGTTGTTTCATTTTTTATCTACTTCTAGTTTGATTTCCATTCCCACTTGCTATTGAAGTGCTTCTGTTAAACTATACAAAAATGTAATTTTACACTTCTCCTCATGTTTTAAAACTTTTGTTATGTTTGGATCTGATAAGGTCAAAATGTATATATATATATATATATATATATGTGTGTGTGTGTGTATACATACATATATATATATATATATATATATATATATATATATATATATATATATATATATATATATAAATGTACTCATGCAAATGCAGATTTATACATGCAATCAATTTTCAAGGAGGCCCATATCTCCTTTGGAGTGAGGAATATATAATTTTGGTATCCAGTGATTTTTATATACCATTTAATAATCATGAAGCTTTTTCTTGTTTTCCTGTTCAGTTGATCACATACTTTTCAGGGTCAGTCAATCATCCCAAAAGTTTAAGTTAGAACAGGCAGAACATATTGATTTATAACTTGAATTTTATTCCCAGATATCAAGGCAATCTTCAATATTAGTTTTAATCTTCCGAAGTATTCTTTACTGAGCTTTATTCTCAATTGTCCATGTTTTATTGCTGATCCTCCTTCTCAATTTCCTTTATACCACAATCCTGTCCCAGGTTGATATTTTCTTTGTGCTGAAGCTTTCCTGTTTTAAATGTTGCTTCTGAACATTTATCAAGACCAAATGTTATCTGAGAAAGTTTCAACCATTTGTAGTTATGCTTTCAGTTCCTCATCTTATGTACTGTTTTAAGTAGTTATGCTTTTAGTTCCTCATCTTATGTACTGTTTTAAGTCATCCACAAAAAGTAGATGAGACATTTTTAAAGAATGTTGGTTTCCGGGAGTCAAATTGTAACCATAGCATAATATGTTACATAAACAGCTTAATGGGTTAAGGGCAAGACAAAACAGCAGCCATGACAAAGACTCACCCTAGAATATCTCTCTTTGAAATGGTATCCCTAGGATAATGATTTGCCCTTTGTCATGGCACAACTGCAAAATGGTTTGCCACTGCTTAATGGTCACAATAATGTAATTGATCAATATGGGGTGTATCTTATACATCTGCAAGAATTCCGTTATCCATGAATGTGGGATGCTGTCAAATGCTTTTTTGTAATTTATCCATGCCATACTTAAATTCTTTCCCATTTTTACAACTCTCTATTATTGCTTTATTTAGGAACAAATGATCCTTTGTTCCATACAATTTTCATTTGTTATGCTTTTTTTCTATTGCCATTTTTGAATTATTTTTTAAATGAGTATAAACTCTGCATTGTAGGAAAGCAAGTTATTGATCTATAGTTCTTAGGATGGCTTGCAGGTTTACTCTTAAGGAGAAGTATCATTTTTCCTGTTGTTAACTTGGTTGGTGCCTGTTCGGTATGTGCATGTAAGTAATTCTTACACAGGGCTAAATCTTTTGTGTAAAGATGTTAATACCTTTAGCCAGAAATTAGGTACTACATTTGGGCATGGGATTTTCCATTTAGGAGTTTTTCTTAGTTTTGTCTCAGTGTATCTGGCCATTACTTCATCCCATTTCATATTCTCTACATTAGAGCTCCTTACTTTTTATTTCAATTCTTCTCTCTATTCAGCATCTTTGTTATGCTCAACAGGGTCTCCATAAATATTTCTCTAAAATCTGCCTATATTTTCTTTATTTGGTGATAATTCTATTCCTTTTATTTTGTTTTATTTTCCAGTTCTCTGTAAAACCTTTTTGGGTTATCAAGGATTTGCTTATTTTGTATGTTTCCTTTATATTTATCTGCATACTTTCTAAGTTTTTCTGCTTGCGGTAATATTTTTATTTTATTATTGGTAACAGTGTATGATAGATCTTGGTCTGTTTTGATACTGTGTATTGCTTTTACCGTGTCTTTCTAAGTATTTTTGATGATCTATTTTTCTAATGGTTATACTTCCTGCCGTAAGTGCTTTATAGTTCTCTCTCTTTATGTAATCTTCCATGGTGTCATTTTACTTGTTCTCCTCCATTCCTTTGTTGATATCTATGCCTTTATGTTAACAATTTATCCATTAGTTTAGCTACACAGTAATATATCCTATTTATTTCTGTTATATCATGTAAATTTCTCTTAGTAGTCCTGATTACTGTGTTCAACTGTTTCAACAGTCTTATAACATTTTGGGTCTTCTTTACTTTCTGTAATCTATGTCTTTTCATCTATCCTAATATGTCTGTTAATCTCTATTAAATTGAACAGGCCTTCACTTAGATCATTTTCTTCTGCATTGCTGAGAGCATCTTCTTTGCTTTCTGTTTCTTGTGAGTATTCCACAAAAAGTTCCAGAACATCTTCCTGTGACATATCGTCAGCTGGAACCCCCTGGTCCATCACTCTGCAATATTACCTACTTCAGAGTTACCACTGTTTCCTGCTCCTTCCTTTGATGTGCAACTTAAACTGGACTTTCTTACCAGTCTCCTTCAGAGGACTCCAGAGCATCACCATTTGGCAAATCTTCTTCAGATGCCTACTGCTCCATTTTCTACTACTTAATCTGAGGACCCACTGTTTGATCATGCTGCAACATTGCCTGTGGTGGATTCTCCACATTAAATCCTTCACTTCATAAATAATACATAACTTCAGTTTCTGTTTGTTTAACATCTACTCTACAAATCTGCTTTTCTACATTCCACTTTGTTTTCTTAATTTTTGTATCTGAAATTTTTAAATATCTTTGGAGCTCTTTTTTGTATTGATTAGTTTGGCTTTCTCCTTTACATAAATATTGTACTGTACCAAATCTCTTTTTCCCTCCCATATCCAAGTTTCTTTTTTATAACTTTGAAAAACATTGGGTTTTCATATTTTATATTTTCACATTTCCTCTATCGCTTCTTTTTCCAGGTGTGCCAAAGTTTTTTCATCTATGTGATGTTTTCCCTAGATCTGCTGCATTAATACATAGAAATTTTTATTTACAGCTTTTGACAATTTTTCATGTGCAAGTATTTTTCTTTGCACTAAATTTTCTCTTAATCTTCTGCACATCCGTTTTCTGGAAATTCTGGGTTTCCTGCATAATAATAACAATACGCAATTTCTTCCTTAACCTAAATAGTCCACTTTGTCATCCCTATGCGTCTTTTTTGACCTGTCAGTTTTTGTAGACTACTTCTTTCTGCCATAGGGGGCCATCCTCCTCCTGAACCTGGCCTAACCCTGTGGTAGGACTGTTTCCATGTCTGGAGGATTCTACACTGCCTTTTTTCCTGTTTTGGTATCAGTGCTTATAGATTCATAGGGTCACAGGAAGTTAGTAGGCTAATGTCCCTAGGGCAGGGCATTTTTTATCCTAGGACCTATACACTCAGTGTTTTTTTAACCTTCCTTTCTCTATAACATATGATATATAAAATACAATCTATATATTAGTATTGTCTTAGTGAGGCTTTGTAAAAACAGAGTCCACCATGTGAAGGCACTCACCAAGACCTGAGGGTGAATTCAGTTCCAGCAACATAGTGATACTATTCTCATTTTCTTGCTGAGGCTATATGTATATGTAGTTCACTTCTCTAAAAAGTGTTGTAGTTTTAGGAAGACAACACACACCTGTATGGGAAGAGACAACCTGACTAAGGCACATGGAAACATTAACTATATGGAGTTTTTCTGTTGTGCTCTAAGTATGGTGCGGAGTAGCAATGGGGAGGAAGTGCCTCCTCAAACTTTTTATCCCTTGAAAAAGTTTGAGGAGTATCTAGTATCATTTGAGATCATCATGTTTACACACATTTAGCTTCAAGACAGTGCTGTAAAAACGAAGAAGGTAATGCTGCCTCACACTTTTATTTCTTGAAAATGTTTGAGGAGACATAAGTTGTTTTTGAGATTAAGGACTGCAGGAGTCCATAAACACTATTGACTAAATTGAATTAAAAAAGTTAATACATCAATGAACTTATACCCTCTACATGTTACTTTCAACAAGAAGAACATCAACAAAATGGTCTTTGATTAGAAGGATGACACCCTCATTTCGGGTCTATATCAGCATTTTGAAAATTGAATAGTTTGAATCACTAAATATCGAACTGACATGATCGAGCTATCCAATTTTCAAATGCCGATAAAAAAAAAAAAAAAAATAAAGGGTGTAGGCAAGCCCCCCTGCACCCCCACACCCCCCGCTACTTAAATATACCAATTCTAAGACTGCACTGCATTGAGGTAAATGGAAATCTCCCCTTACGGAGATTTCCATTTACCCGTTTGACATTCTGCACTTTCGGCATTCTTGACGCGACAATATCAGATTCGATATTGTCAGCATTCGAGATGCTGACAGGAACCCCTCATTTCTTAGTATTTCACTTAACTTTAAATTTCATTATTCTAGTATTCCAAATAATGTTTTTTTTTTTTTTTTATTTCCTTAAGGCCAAGACTGGCTGACTGCTTGCTAAGAACATATTACCACATCTCTGAAAAATCTCTGCAAGTTGCAGGACATTTCAAGATAATGCTTTTTTAAGTGTTATTTTTATTATATAAATTATTTGCTTCATTTCTATAAGCAGGAAACCTGACTTTTTATAAGAATGTTTTAAATGTTATGTTGTCTTTGTAACAGGGTCTTGCTGTTTGTAACTGTTGTTTACTAAAAACAGTTGATACAACACCCAGATGCCTTGTAGAATATAATAAAAAGGGGTTGATGATGTTTACTAAAAATGCTTTTTTGAAATCTAAAAAAATGACAATCTGTTTATTCTTGGCCTGATTTGTGTGTTAGAGTAACAATCTCCGCAGTGATATAATAAGGACTGTAGGAGTCCATAAACACTATTGACTAAATCGAATTAAAAAAGTTAATACATCAATGAACTTATACCCTCTACATGTTACTTTCAACAAGAAGAACATCAACAAAATGGTCTTTGATTTCTTCTTTGTCTTGGGATGCTGTTTTATACTGCTCTGACCTGACCTTTGAAATAAACGCTAGCTTGGTTCCACTCATATTTATGTTACTTTTGTTCTTATAGTTATTTGCATACACTGGTATGCTTGTTTATTTTTCCCTATGACCATTTGTCTTAATCAAGTTCGCAAAATACTACTAACATCTTCTTATGCTGCTCATATGCATGCATAGCTCTCAAGTGCATCTCATTATGAATTATGCGCATTTTGAGTCTTAAAATTCCATGTTCCACACTGAAAGTGTTTGGTGCACATTCATTGCTAAGAATTATTTTAACACTTATCCATGGTAAATAATGAATAATTTACATTTGTCAAAAACCCAATTAAAGTATGAAAAAATAGTTAATAAGCATGCTGTAAGCTTCCTAGCTGAAGCTGTTAGTAATATATTTTGCTGATGTGTTCCACATTGTGAAGAGGTAGGGTTCCACATTTTGGAGCTGGATGTTGAGAGCTATGTATGCATGCTTGCTTAGCCATACTAACAACTCTTTAAATCTAATTGTAAAACTTTTTGCTGCAATATTCTAATCTTTTATATTAGTTTTGGTCAAGTTTTTCAACATGTTAATGCAAACTTTTCCTACACTTGCATTTGTATATTCTGGGGCTTTTTTGTACTGCATCCACTGAAAAATGGGTTCAACTTATCTGGACATCCCTACCATTAAAAACAAACAAATAAATAAAATACATTTGAAAAGACATGAGCACTACTATTTGAACTGTTATAATGATGCTGCTGATTAAATCTTCAATAATTTTGAGTTTGCTATCTATGTGGCTTATTTTGCTCTTATTTAACATTTGTTAACTGCGTAGGGGGTGCTGCTTTGATGATTCTTTAAAGCTGTGACCATATTTAAGGACATATACATCATCAAATAAGAGTAAAAACATGTATTTGCAATAAAATATCTAGTCACATTCCCTGACAGTAGGTAAAAAAAAACTCTCTGTCTCTCAGCAATTAGTGATTCAAATAAGTGCTAGGAATTTGTGAATGGAATTATAATCTTTCAATTACTTATTGCAAAATATGCTGCTTTGCTTTGTTCACCCCCCCACCCAATCTTATCTTAAAAGAACTAGACAAGTAAATGGGTATCCAAAATTGTATGCTTTAAGAACAGAATGTGAGCTCCTTGATAATTTCAACAGAATCTTAAGCTTCTTAGCCAATTTACACTGAAATTTATACCACAGAATACAAAATAAACATGTCAACCAGATGTTCACACAGCTTTATTATATCCTGGTAGCTTGGTCACAATGAGAGTACTGGATACCGGGTAAAAGCAAAATAAGTAATGCAATCAATAAAACAATGAATTAATTAACCACTTACAAACCTGATATAATATCTAAAAGAGACAGTAAAAATATCAAAAGCTAAATACAACCTGAGAGAATAAAGCAAGCAGAATCTAAAGTAAAAGAAGTTCATTAAAGTGCCTTCCAATTTAGTTTAAGATTTAAACCTCTAGGTGCAAAAGTTTCATATTTCATAAATATTAAAACCTCTTTACAGTCAAGGATGTGTTTTACTTCTCTTCTCCTGAGTATTTAAGGGAACTAGGAGTAAAACAAAAGCTTTCCTGACTGAAAAGATCTTCATTACACTTTGCAAAATACATAGCCACAGGCCCAGTAACATTGCCCCGAGTGATATCTTTTACATTTTCTTGTATTCTAAGTTTGAACTATCTTTTAGTTTTCTCAGTGTATGTAACAACACAAAGAGAAGTTAAAGCATAAACTACTTGAGTCCTAATACAAGTAAAATTTCCCACAACATAAAAAGAAGTGAAATTTATGTGCTTAGCATAACTCTAGATCATTTCATATATGTCCATCCTGTACAACGTGTGGGTCTTCATGCTGCTTGTCAGAGTCGACATGGCAGCATTACTGCTCCAACCATGAGCTGCTTTAAGATTTCCTTCCCACAATGCACTAGTGTCTAAAGTTACCTCAGATCACATTTGACATCATGTCAACACATGTACCTAATACATACATACATGTATATAGATAGATATATATACACAAACATATTCATGTATTCATAAATGGAAAGGACAAGATCCTTCAGTTCTTACAAGTCCAAGGAACACAAGGAAGGGAAAATGGAGGAAGGGTTGCTGTATAGGACAGTCATGAATGAAATGGTCTAGTATTATGTCACAAAGACATGTGTATGGTGTGTTTCTCCCAGGCCTCCACTGAAAATTGGCTTTGTTCCAAGTCGGACTTTCCCGGTAAACAAATGTTAGATAATAAATAAATTATGGTAAGTACATAACTATCATATGCTATTCATTCAGTCCATCAGATCCGAACTATGGACCAGAATCCCAAGGTACTTGACCTCAGGGCTGGCATTATGATAGGAGATTTTTAAGGACAGAGGCACCAAGGGATGCTCTAGCTCAAGAAATGAAATCCAGTTTGTAGTGTTTAATGAAAGTCTGCATGAAGAAGCAAGTGGAAGCTGCACAGATTTCATCTGTTGATGAACACCTGAAAAAGGCAGTAGAATTTTCCATTGTCCTGTTGGATTTAGCTTTGCATTTACCTAACAGAGACCAGTTGTAACAGACATAGATGTAAGCAACACAATCCAAAAGCCACCTGGAAAGAGTAACTCTGGAAACGTTTTTTTTAGCAAGCTTGTTAATTGCAAAGGAAATAAAACAGCTATGGATCCTTTCTGAAAGTTCTGGTTCTGTGAAGGTAAAATTGTAATAGTCTATGCACATCTAAAGTATTAACAATTGTTAGAATGTTAGGGAAAAAACACTGGTAAATGAATAGGTTGTGTCATGATAATTTCAGAAGCTACTTTAGGAATAAAGGATAGGTTAGTAGGGAGTGACACTGTCCTTGTGAAAAAACAAGTAAGGGCTGATGAAGAAAGTGCCTGAAGCTCCAAAACTCTTCTAGTAGAACTGATGGCTGCCAAAACAGCATTTTCTAGAAAGGAACTTTAATGGACCTGAAGAAGCCAGTTCAAATGGTGACTTTATCTACACTTCCAAAACAAAGTTTAAATGCCAAGAGGGAAGCGGTTTTCTGACTGGAATTCTAAGTAACAAGATTCCTTTGAGAAAGGCTTTACAAAATGTATGTGAGGCAAGGGAATATTCTTAATTTCCCACATGAAAAGTAAAGATAGCTACTAGCTTCACTTTCACTATTGAAAAACTAGAAATGGATTAAAATATATATGCCAAAAAACAGAGGACTTCTGGAATCAAGGCTGAGAAAGGGTCAATGTTTTGAGAAGAGGTCCATATGACAAAACATTTCCACTTTCCACTGTAAAGTCTGTGGGTAGATTCTTTCTGAGAAGCTGTTAATCACAGAAGAGATGGATGTGTGATTGGCCATTACTGGAACTGGAGAAAGCAGGTGATTAATTTTACATTGTGGAGATCTGGGTGTGGCTTCCCAGAGGATGTGAAAGAAGATCCTGCACCAGATCCAAACTCGGGGGGGGGGGGGGCATTCCTTGAGATGAGGCCTGAGAAGGAGAAACAAAATCTGTCTGGGACAGAAGAGGACTATAAGAAAGACAGAGGCCTTGCACCTGATCACTTTCTGTAAAAGCCTGGGGATCGGGGTAAGAGTAGGAAGGCATAAAGATGACTGGGAGGTTATTACTGGGTTACAGCATCTCTCAGTGACTGTTTCTTTGGGTGGAATCATGGTAAAGTAGCTGCTGCACTTGGTGTTATCTAGGGAGGCAAACGGTTGTAGCAAGGAAAACTACAACAACTGAAGATCTGATTTGCTATCACTGTATTGAGGGGACCATTTCTAAGGCATCAGAAGAGATATGCTTAGCCTGACCTGAAGGCAACTGAGAGCTTCTAAAATATGTGTTGCTCTGACATAATAACATGACCATCGCCCATTGCCAGACCCTCATTGCTTCCCAACATAAAGGCTACAGTCTGGTTCCTTTGTTTGTCGATGTACCACACTACTGTTATATTGTCCACTGGAAAAATATCATTCCCAGAGGAAGGTGGTCCTGAAGTTCCTGTAACACAAGGAGAACCAGTCACATCTCTAGGACACTGATGTGAATATTGGCCTCATTGGCAGTCCATAGACCTTGAACCATTCTCTCATTGTAATGCCATCCCTCCAACCCTAGGGTGGAAGCATCAGTGAGCACAACTACCATAGGTGCTTGTGGGACAAAAAACATGCCAGAGTGGATAATAGGGGAGTCTAGCCAATACTGCAAATGTTTCTTGTATGAGTTGGTTATCAGAACTGGTTTGTAGAGAGGATATATAAGATGAAACCATTATGCATGAAGGAGCCATTGAAACATTCTCTTATGAAAGCATGCAAAGTGAGTAATAAGTATTGATGATGCCTTTAGCCGTAGGACCTTAACAACTAGAGCAGCAGTTAGGGATGAAGCCTGAAATAAAGTTAGCACTGCCTACCACAAAGTCTGAATCCTGTCCAGTTGGGGAGAAATTATGAATTCTGTAGTATTTATGTGACAGCCTAAAAAGAGAATTCTCTGGGTTGGTTGAAGACTTGACTTGTAAAAATGTATGGAAATTCCCAAGGACAGGCACAACCTGAGTAGATAGCTCCTGGCCTCTATGAGTGATTCCATCATGGGAGTAGCAAGGAGCCAGTCATCTAGGTATAGGAAAACTCTGACTCTTTGAAGACACAGGTGAACCGCTATCACTGTCATGCACTTTGTAGACATCATGGGGGTTGTGAGGAGTCCAAAGGTCAGTGCTTATTAAAGGTAATGTCTGGCTCTCAGATGGAAGTTAAGAAACTCTCCTGGATTCTTTCATTATCTTTATGTGAAGGTAAGTCTCCTTGAGATCCACTAAGCACATCCAGTTGTTTGCTTTGAGAAGGGGCAGGATCAACTGCACCATGACAATTATGAACTGGTTCTTTCGTGCAAACTTGTTTAGGTAGCTGAGGTCCAATATGGGCCTAAGGTCCTGTTTTTTCTTCAGAGCCAAAAAGAATCTCGAATAAAAGCCTGACCATTCCTGGTCTAGTGGGCCCGCCTGGATGGCGCTTTTGGAGAGCAACAAGGTGATCTCTTTTTCTGCCGCTTTTGCCTGATTGGGTAGAACATCAGGCAAAGGCTGTTTCAGGATTGAGGGTGTCAGGAAAAAGAGTATAGAGTCGTCTCTGGATATTCTGTCTTTCAACCATTTGTCCTACATGCTAGCCTCCCACACAGCTGGGTAAATATCAACCTGTGACTGCCTACACAGTACAGCAGCCAGGCAGCCCTTTAGGGACATTGGGGTTGCCTATCATAAAAGGGCTTGCAGTATCCCTAGTTTTGAGCACCTTCTCTACCTGCCTCTGGGCCTGTGTCTGCCATGACTTCCCCTGTCAGAAAATGCCACAGACAGTTGGCATTTGGTCTTCCTGAACCAGAGTGACCATAGCCCCTTTTAGTTTCTACTGCAAAATTTTTGTGGGGCCTCAAAATTCCCTCCAATGGCAGATAGTGTCTTGCTGTCTTGTTCACACTTTTGCATTTTCACTTAGATCTTCATTGTTTGGTCCATCAGTCTATCAAAAGAGGCATTGGTGAAAGATGCCTTAAAGTGGTCCATAACTTCACAGAGGTGCAGTGAGGCCTGTTGCTTCATAGCTTTGCCAGTTCCAACTGTAAATAAGTGCAATATGGTGGACACCATGGCCAGGGCCATTTCTTGCTGTTTCCTGTAATCCAATGTTAAGGGTGCTTTCAGGGTGGCTAGGACTTGCTGAGCCAATTCAATCTGGAAATGAGTCATATGAGTTCACAGCCCTTAAAGTGAAGGTGTCCAAAGCATACACCCACTTCCCAAATCTATCCAATGCCTAGATGTCCTTCAATGCTGCTGTCATCATAACATATATCCTCCTTCCAAGGCAGCTCAGCCAGTCGGGCCGGATCTCCAAAGTGTCTGTCTGCCTCGTGATGTCGGCGACTTCCGGCGTGGAGAGCATCTGGGGGGGGTAGCATCAGTCGACGCCATTTTCCTCAGTCTTTCTGCCGCTGCGGTGCTCGCTAAGAAGCTGTTAGGGCTAAAAAACTGCCAAACAACTTGCCCTGCCCTCCTGCTCCAAGAGGCCTTCCTCTAGTTCCTCAGTTCTCGCTTTTTGAGGACCTTATATCCTTAATTAGGGGGTTTCACCCCACCCCAGACAGGGCCTCCCCTCCTCACCTCCTCAAAGGCCCAGGACTGATCCCTCTGAACCTCTCCTCCTCAGATTACTCGGATGGATTTGATTTGTCAGACCATCAGGGGCATACTCCATGAGGAGCACTTTCAATGCAGGGTCAGGATTTCTCTGATCTAGAAAAAAGATTAAGGACCTTTTGCATTTGCCCCAGACCCAGAAAGAACCAGGGCCCCTAGGGGTTGCGTGCTGCAAATAATGCCAAAAATCCTACCCAAAAAGAGAAGAGGAGTCTAGAGAGAGGGGGGAAAAAGGGTTTATACACTTGCTACATCTTCTCTGCTGGCATTAAACAACTCACAATTTATGATGATACAGTACCAGGAATTTTTTTTTGATACAAGAAAGAAAGTTTTTCTCTCGAACCTTTTAGGACCAAGAATCCTTTCAGGATTTACACACACAACTCTCAGCAGTCAGTAATTCTTAAAAAAATGCTATGATGCACTGGAGGCTTCATTTAGATCAGCTATGACTGGGGGGCAGTATAAGTAGGCATGCCTGGCTGAAGGAGCAATAAGGACGTGGACCTTAAAGGAATTCTGCAGGTCCAACTCTCCGGTTCAGTAGAAACTAGAGGCAGAGGTCAAGAGGTCCTTTGGCCAGAGGCCCAGAGCACAGAGGCACAACCAGCCCACAGTGCTAGAGGCACAACTACAAATCAAAGGAGGCCTTAGAGAGGGCCGCCAGTACTCTGATTCAACAGAGGAGACTGGGCCAGCTAGGACTACCCTTGCTACCACAGGACAGACCTCTCGAACAACACTTGACTCCTCAGATTCCAGGCATCAACTGGACTTTACAATCAACAAGGGCAGATTGCATCACATAAAAGGATGGTATGACATTGCAAAAGGAAGACTGGACATTGCAAACAATAGACAAGCTTTACACAAATCAAGGCCACACTTGCCAAAAGGGCGAACAAAAAACCAACCACCAGCTAGAAGAAGCAGGAGGCTTTTACTTCACATTATTCCTTACTTCAGATGAAGAAATTAGAAAGGGAAACAATTAACAAGAACAAGCACAACACATTGTACACAGATTATTATCAAAATGGAAGAAAAGAAAACCAATGGAACCCTATTCTCTAATCTGTCCGACTGAACACATTCAACCAAAAAGGCATACCCGCATGTTATAGAACAGCAACTTCAAAGAACTGCTGGGCAGAGTCTCAACCATGACTCAGAGGACACCCTGGCATTGCCCTTGGCTTCAGACACAGATCACAGATCACTCCTTGTGCAGGATTGCAGGATCAGAGCATTTGCAATTCTCACCTTCACATCTTACTGCATCCCCTGCAACTCCAGCTGATTCACTTAAACAACTGGCATCAGTAATTGCCTAAAGCAGACTTCTAGGAATTTTGTTTTATACATACCTTGATGAACACCACATACAAGGCAAAACAAAGACTAGTGCCATAATCAAGGATAACTATTTCACACCGGATCTGAATGCATCCCTACACAAGCAACATCAAAAGAGAAAAGATCTAGTTTTTTCCCAATTTCTGGAAACGGAATGCAAGACAAACTCACCTTCGTCAAAAGAGAAACAGGCCCAGTTATACTTCAAAAAAACTAATCTTGATCCTCACATTGTTGCTGCATCTGCATAAGCTTAGTCCCATGTGCCAGGAATGTCTCTCTGCTGTTGAATCATCCTTGCAAAGGGATGTTGCCAATCATGGCAGTCCATGCTCCAATTGCAATGGTACCTCTCCTATGTATGGTCTCAACACAGTCGCAATCTCTCAACCATGATCCCAGCCTTGGACCATCTCAAAAGGAGCCAGACAGGCTCAGGCCTGCAACACCAACAGAACAATGCCTCCAATCAACATCAGACTCCCACTCCAGTTACACATGCTGCACAATCAAAACAAGGCACACAACAAGGACAATGGCACATGGCAAACCACCGCATGCACATAAGCATGCACATAACCGTGACAGGAAGTGCAACAGTAGCGGAGTACAAGGAGGCACCAGGAACCATTCCTCAAGCAATAAGGACAGACAACACCACGGACAATGGAGGCTATGAAGCAATCATCCATCCGATTCCTACCCTCTATGCCGGATGGCAATGAATCTGGCAATCAATAGCAGACACCAATGTCTGAATCCAGCTAAAACAACACAGGCCAAAGACTGCCAGAAAGAGAATTCACTAAGCTCAAGCAGAATGGATGAATGCCATGAGATGCTTTAATGGATAATCCAGAATCTCAAAAACCACCTGAAGAAATGGGAATGCCCAGAGATACTGTTCACCTTCCCCCCACCTCAAGGACTCTCTTCAGCTTTTGCTCAAGGACATACCACCCACAAGCCTGAGGTGCCCATCTCTCTCTTCCCAACCTGCCCTAACAGTATATGCCTTTCCACCTCTCCACTCCATTACAAAGGTTCTTTCCAACTCAAGGGAGGAACAAACTACTGTGAATATCAATAGCTACGGACTGGCTAAGACAACACCAAGGTACTACTGACTGAAGCATGTCTCAGGGTTCCTCATGGCCAGAGTTCCCTATGGGGAAACCATGCAAGAACAATTTTCAAGCACCCTGCTGCCACCAAACCAAAACACACCAACTAAAACTGGTGAAAAAACTTAAACGAAGGAAACTGTTTTATCTCAGAGGGTGAAGGACCAGCTCCTGGACTGAGATTTCTCCTCCACAGATCAGACATACTCAGCATGTCAGAAGAAGAGGCATTTGAAAGATCAAAGGGCACGGATGTCACGATAGCAAACCTACCACATCCTAGAATACTTAGCAGAATTGTCACAACAATGGTCTGTCTTATTCTTCCATTAAGATTCATGCTTCAGCAATTTCCAATCAATCTCTCTCAGAACATTTTAGATTCTTCCTCTTCCAGGTTTCTCAGACAGAGAGACCCTAACCTGCCCTGTTCTCTCTCACCCTCTCCCCCTACTTGCATGGATCTTCTCACTTTATGTTGAAAATTGACACTTCCCTCCTTTACAACAAAGCATTTTCAGACCTACAATTTTTTCAGCAACAACTGCTTTCTTCCTATAGGCACTTCAAAGAGAAGAGCTTTTCTTACACAGGCATTAATGCAGATGCAGTTTTTTTCTTATTTTCCACCAGAATAGAGTGTCACTGTAGATCCAATCCTTTTCCCATGCAAAAGGCAATCCTGCTCCTATCCTGAACCTAGTTATTCTCCTGCCTATGTCCTTAACCCACAGAACAAAGGAGAAAAACTTTACAACTACTTGACTATATACACAAACAACTACGCCACTATCTGGAACAAACTAAAAAAAAATAAACAACTGCACAGCTTTTGTAGCATATGCAACTGGGGTGCAAGGAAGAGCAATTTCCAAACAGACAATTTCAAAAAATTAGAAATTGCATTCGCTTTGCCTTTTCCTTTCATGGGCCTCAGAAAAAAAAATATTGGGCCTCATTGACAGGGCCACCACCCACCACAGCTTTCCTATGAGGGGTGGCAAATACGGAGATTTTTGAAGCTGCTTTGAGCTCCATGCATACATACATTTGCCACTACTTTTAATCTCAGATCCCGAGCAGGGTTTGCGCAAGAGTTGCTGCAACTCTTAACTACCAGGGGATCTCCACTCTCTTCTCTTAGTACCTAGTACCTCTATTCTTCTACTATATTCTACCCATGCTTATATAGCAGACTGCAAGGAAGTACCTGAACAGTACTACACCAAAATGCTGTACCTACGATAGGTGTAGAGCGTGCAGTCAGGGGATTACCCCACCCTCCTTCTCCTCTGTGGTATTCCTTCACCTCTTTTTTCTAGTCTCAGCTTCCCTGGGAGGGAATCTATTTGTTTGTATATATATTATATTATATATATATATATATATATATATATATATATATTTATTGTTTATATATATATATATATATATATATATATATATATAATATTGCTACTGTTTAACTTTTTTAACTTTTCAGCCATTCTAGCCCTTCCTAGAGGGCACCTGCATCTGGGCATCTGGGGCAAGAAACAAAAATGGCGCTATTGCATGCCTTTTACCCCCAGAAGCTCTGACATCGGGAAAGTGCTTATTATCAAGCAGGCCAGACCCAGACTTTGGAATCCGGCCGACCAAAGGGCTGCCTGAGGCAGGACAACCCATATGTTATGAATGCAGATGCATACCTATCGGACATCTACATTTATGGTAGGTACAAAACTGTACTCTCTGTCTTCTGGGGAATGAACAGAGGCTGAAACGTCAATCAGCTCTTTATTAGTTGTTGCCAGCACAATAAAGAAATCCACAGTAGGGGGCATTGTTCAGTGCTGCTTGTCCTTGGGAGGCCAAAATGTTTTATCTAGCTTTCGTGTCACTGCTTTATACATGTCTAGTTCCTGCCATGACCTCCTTACCTCTAGATCATTTAATGTATACCAGGAAAGACTACACAATAAATAAATGTGATCAAACCATAGGCTTCAAGGAGAACCTCCTCATCTTTTAATGGGGGTCAGAGGGCTAAGATCCCTTCTGCCACATAAGCTCCAAGATTATGCTGAAGGAGTCAACTTCATAGGAGGACTGGTGGGAACTCTGTCATCTCAGTCAGTATCTGATGTAACAGACTCCCTCTTACATAGCCACTTTCTTGGCACACCAGGAGGTATATGTCCTGATTCTTCAGGGGACTCCATCTGCTGTAGAGCAATAGCTTTGAGGACCTTAGCTCAATTCTGTCCCAAGGATGCCTGATTGGAAAGAGGTGAGATGGAGCTGTTTTTAGTGAAGTCTGTGTCTCTTCCCTCAGGAAAAATCAATTTCGCCATAACCTGGAAAGCCACTCTAATCTTCACTGGCTCTGATGATGCTATCCCAGTAATCATGTCCATTACCCTGGAGGTGAAATAATCAGAGCTGAAGATAGCAACCTCAAAGTGGAGAAGGTGGACTGCCTAGAGGAAGGGATCAGAAGTCTAAATCGAATGCTGAGGTCTCCTACACCAACAAGGGAGCTGTACAAGACAACTTCAAAGTGGAGTTGAAGCCTAGTCATTGAATTATTTCAGTCCAAAGACTACCTCAGCCCTAACAGTATTGGGGTTAAGTGCATTGGATCCAGTATCCCTAGTATCAAGGTTGGGATCAGGGTCGACACCAAGAGAACAGGCCCCAGGTTGATATTTAGCACTGAATTTACCAGAACTGAAATGCACACCAGGAAAACAGCTAGTAGTTGAGGTAAAGAACCTGTACCAACTGTCTTTGGAGTTGAAGGAGATGGTATGACTCTCATCTTGATCTGTGACTTTAAGAAACTCCAAATCAATGCTGTCAGAGTTTGCCTTTGACATACTCTTGTTGGATCTAAAGGATTTCAAAGACAAAGCAGAAGGTGGTCAAGAAGGGATATGGAGGAATTCCTTCTCAGACAAAGCCTGTCTTGTGGGTCATTTGGGTGAATCATCATATAACAGTATTGGATCAGAACCTCCAGATCTGATGGAGAAGTGTAGATCAGGGTCCTAGCTAAAGGGGCATCCAACCTTGGCATTTTCAGCACTGAAGAGGGTCCAGAGTCATCGGAATGTCTTTGTCTCAATCTGAAGTCTCAAGATTTTGGTTGTCAGCAGACTTTTTACTTTAGAAGAATGTGAATCTAGGGGGCAATAGATCTGTGTTGTCTCATTTTCATCCAGTTCAATGTTTGGGTTGTCGAATCCAATTGGTTCTGACTTCAGCACCTTCTTCTAGAGCTGTGGATCCAAGGTTCTGACTCCTTCGCTACCTATAATTCCTTCCTCTCCACAAAGTTACCTCAGATCGAGTTTTCTGACTTTGCTTAAATTATTGATCTCCTTCTGTAACTGCAGAAACCTGTAGGTGTCTCAGTTGATATACATGTTAATGCCACAGTAAGACTCAAGGAAACATTTTAAAAAGACAGGGTCTTAGGTGAGGTCTGTTCAATCACCAGAAGCTGTCAGTGACAATACTGGAAGGGGGAAAGAGTGAGGAATGTTGAACTGAGCGAAAATGAGATATGGATCTATTGTTATGGTAGTGGTAAGTATATGACTTTTTTATCTGACATTGTCTATTTTCATCAGATTCAACTTTTGGAACAGATTCCCAAGCTGCAAAAAAGACACCTGGGTGGTGTCAAGGAAGGGCATTTATGAGAATAATGGAACCAAAGGATAAACATGCAGTGGACTGCACATCCAGTTTGTAATAGGATACAAAGGTGTGAACTATGGACCATGTTGCTGCTGCATAAATGTCACCAATGGGAACTTTCTTCATGAATGCCATGGAAGTAGCTATTGCTTGTGGAATGGGCTTTTGATTTCTTATGTAGGGTAAACCCTGGTCATTATAAACAAAGGAAATGTAGTCCAACAGCCATTTAGAAATTGTGACTTTTGATATATTTCTGGACAATTTTGCTTTAGAGAAGAATACAATCAATTAATCTGACTTTGATATATCCTTGGTACAGTGTAAGAAGAATATGAACTGTCTGTGAACATCTAGTGTGTGTAGCAAATATGCCTCTTTGTTTATGAACTTGGGGAAAAAAGACCAGCAAAAACAACAGATTGATTCAAATTTACTTTGGATGCCACCTTTGGTAGAAATAAAGAATTTGTTCTCAACATTACTCTGTCTTTATGAAAAATGAGATATGGTGGTTTTCATGATAGTGCTTATAATTCATAAATTCATCTAGCAGATGTAATTGCAACCAACGAATGGTCTTCCAAGAGAGATATTTGACATCTATCAAGGCTGCCGGTTCAGAGTTTTTGGGTTAAGGCCTAAAGTATGGAAGTGATGTTCCATGGGAGAAATAGACTCCTAATGGGAAACCTTAGCAGGAAAGTTCCCATGACAAAGGCTTTGGAAATGTTAAGAGAGGTAATAGAGGAGTCATTATGCCCTATGTGAAAATTTGAAATGAGGGGGTAGCATAATGGTTAAGGTATTTACCTCACAGTCACAAGATACAGGGTTTGATTTTTACAGTAGTAAGTGTGGCTAGGCTTACAAAGGCCCCCTGGGGTCATTAGCGTAGTAATCATTACCATTCTCCTCACTCCTAGGAAGAATTTCTTTAACCTTTAGCCCAAAGAGGGTGGAGCCATCAAATGGGACATTAATTGAAGTCTTGAAGCTTTCTACAAAGTAGCAGAGATGCATCCAGGCATGTTAGTGCATGGTAATGCTGGTGCCTGCTGCTCTATCTGTACCACCTGCTGCATTAGAAAGCAGGCGCATGGCCACATTGGAAGTGGATTGTAAGATAGACAGTTGGGTGTCCACTGCTTTTTGAACATCTGGTGGTAAGTTAAGTTAAAAATCTCTTTGGTCAGGTCCCTCTGAAAACAAGTCATATGTGCAATGTAATTCAGGGCTCTGTGTGTGAAGGTCACTGAAGCATGAGTCTGTTTCCTCAATCTGTCTGATACCCTTGACTCCCACTGACATTAGAAAAAACGGTAATAAACAACTATTACATTTTAACAAGTAGCACCCTATACTTTTCTAGAAAAACAAAGAGAAAACCTAACAGCTAACCTGTTTCTAACAACTGTCTTATAACGATCTTAAAAATATCTACAACGATAACCACACAGCTATATTATAATTTTGAAAAACTCTACTATATTACTAACTATCTAAAAAGGGAAGGGAGCAGTCAAAAATATCTATTATTTTTGAAGAAGAATTCACTGACATATTGTAACATGCAGAGTTCTTGGACATGTCTGGAAGTTTCAGGCAGCAAATGAAATCTGAGGTAACTTACTGGAGAAGAGGGAATTATGGGTAGGGGTGGAGTCAGACAATCATGTCCACAGTTCTACAAGAAGGTATAGAGATCGGATCCAATCAGATCCAACAACCCAAATGCTGAATCAGATGAAAGTAGACAACATCGGATGTAATATTTTAAAAATTGTCCCTGATTTTTGGCCTTTTTTCCTCAATTATTTTTGGTTTTGTCCAGATTTGTGAGCAAAGAAGTAGTGAACTATGAGGAGGGATAATGTCAAATGTTGGTGTCAGCAATGGTCTTAAAACTTAGCTTTTTGTTAGAGACCAGTGTTTGATGTTATTGCCTCAACCTGATCTAGAAGAAAACGACTGATCCAATTCTGTTTGATGAAAATCTAAACCTGAAACACTCTGCTGAAGGAAGCTAGCACAATATCAGGACTAAAAATAAATTTCAACAACATAGAAAAGTGGCAGATGTATTATACGTTGCCTTCAAAGATTGTGGAATAAGCTTCTCCTCATTCTTAGAAGAAGCCAGTAATTCATTTCCTTCAAAAATAATGTAAGTCTTATTTTTAAACTGCATTATTAAATTCACACATATGATGGCAAAAACACTGGTAGAGGTACATATTGATTGATGTTACTTTCTGAAGCCACTACTGGCAAAAAAGAGGGGTTTGTCCTCAAGAAATCTCTGTTTTTGTAAAAGACCATATGGTGGATCTAGAGGAAAGAGCCTGAAGTTCTGATATTCTTCTTGTTGAAGAAATTGCTACTAGCAAGATGTGTTTTGCATTTCAAAAACCTGAGATCTGTTTAACTGAAACAAGCTTCTCCAGAATGAAATTAAAAATTAAAAGTTCTAAAGTGGGGTGCAATCCTTTAAGGAGGGATGAAGCAAAGAGGTATTTTTTGGAAAGGCCTTGAAACTCTTTGGGAAAGTAAGGACAGTGCAGTGGTACAGTGGTAACATTGTTGCCTCACAGCAAGAGGTTATCCAGTTCGATTCTCAGCTGGAGTGCCTTCTGTGCAGAGTCTGCATGTCCTCCCTGTGTTTGTGTGGGTCTTCTCTGGGTGCTTCGGTTTCCTCCCACATTAAAAAGACATGTGTCTGGAGCATTTCTCCCCAGGCCTCCACTGAAAATTGGCTTTGTTCCAAGTCAGACTTTCCTGGTTAACAAATGTAAAATAAATAAAAAGGATTCAAAGTAAAGCTTATCTGAAAATTAGATATAGCCACTAGATGAACCTAAATTGTAGAAAACCTAGACCTGACATTGAAGAGACAGGAGAAAGAGATAGTGTATATGTAATTATAATTAATAATCTTTAAACTAAACTGGAGATTTTCCCAACTACTGATGTATGTAAGTATAACTTCAAACCTTACAGTAACCCACAGCTTTTTTCTTTACTGAAAAGAGGCTAGCCAACATATTCAGACCATCCAGATAAGCAAAAATATAGGTGTCACTGAGGTGGTCGAGAAGCAAATTCATCACAAAGGAAAAAACAAATGGTACAGTCAAGCAAAAAATCAGCTGATAGCACATTGCTGCCTTTTTTCCTGTATGAGATCAGGAGCAGCGGGGAAAGGGGAATTTGCTCTTTCCCACTGTAGTGTAGTCTTAAGAATTGGTGTATATAATTAGTTTGGGATGCAAGGAGGTAAGCCCGCCATGAAAAAAATAATGTTTTCTGTGGGTTTTTTTTTTTTTGGGGGGGGAGTGTTGCAAGCAGTTTTGCTCAATATTTTTAACTTTTATTTGGTGAGTATTAGATTGTCATATTCTTGTTATATATGTGAGCAGCAGTAAATGTGAAAGACACCTTATATTGACTCGTAAAATATCAAAAACGTCACAAATTCTGATGTCGACATACCAGTAGGCATGCACCACGAAGCAGCCTCTGCACGTGCAAAATTTAAAAATTAAAAAAAAATGAAAAACTTTTTTTTTTTTTGCAAGGGAGGAGACCCCTCTACACCCCCCAGATCACCTATAAATTATATATACTAACTCCAATATCACACAAACATGGGGTAAGGTCGGATATATTCCCCAACCCCAAGGTTTGTGCATTCTCACATGTTGATCAGCTGTTTAGCTGAGCATACTAATCAGCTGTTAACCAAGTACACACTCAACAAGGGAAACCACACATATGTATTTATCACATGCACAAATATTATATTTGAAAGGACAGAAGATGACTGCACTCTTAAAAGTAGATTGATTAGAGCTCTCCCAGTGTGAGAAAGGTAAAAATGCCAGCAAAAGCTAAACACCTACACTGCCAAATGCCAGTCCTAAACAATACACTTAGATATTAACTATTTCTATAGACAAGAATTTCTGATGAAAAGATGAGGGAAAACTATAATAAAGATACAGTTCAAGATTTATCTTTTCAACCTGCAGCTGATCGTGTCCAATAGAAATGATGGCAAATGAGATCTGAGATAAAGAGGGACCAATGCAGCATTGTATGATGTAGGGAAGAAGCTTGAGCTGTGAGACAGATCTGTTTGCTGTGTTGGCACCTTGAAATGACCAGTCAGATTCATGAAGTAGCCAGACTGAATAATCTAAGATAGGCATATTTCACCTTTTACTTTGACCATTTGACATTCCATTAAAGACTTTAATCAAACAGTAAAACCATGTATAAAACAGGCATCAGTTGCCTAACTATACTGCACATGTTAAAATTATTTGCAAATACGCATTAGTTAAACTCATAGGAATAAAGAAAATATATTAAATGCACTAAAAGCTACAAAGGCAGTGTAGTAATATTTTTACCAAATTCAGCCTTTGTTTATATTATGTTTTTATTCTGAAGAAAAAATAAACCAACAAATACAGGAGAAGACCTATAATTTAATTTTACAAAAAGTATAATCATTTTTGTTTAAACCGTGCTTTGAAAATTGCTGCTGTAGAGATGTAAAATACAAGGGATTAAATAAAGGAAACATATGTGTTGATACTGTTTACATCTGCTAGGATGACTGCTTACATAAAGGAGCTTTGCTGAAAACACAAGTGTACTCTAGCTAAGAAATGCAGCAGAAACAATAAGTAACGTAAAAACAATTTCCTAAGACATACATAAGGTCTTAGAATATCTGAAAACCAGAATTTCTTGACAGGAGCACTGTTTTCTTGAGTACCAAGAAAACACTAGAGGTGTCAATCTTACCAGAAAGGGGAAGGAGAGCCAATGCTAAGCCTGCCATCTACTGAGCAACTAGATTTATGGTCACTGGGGAAAGGTTAAGGAATCCCCACTTTTAAGAAAAATATTGGCAACTTTCCTGCAGATAAATGGACTCAGAATAGTATATAGCATAAACCTGAGGAAACTGTATAACAGGCAAGCACAATATTAGACATGAGGCATAGGTGTGTCGGATTTATAAGCCAAAATTTTCACTCTCATTTTGCACAGGAAGTTGTCTAATAAACTAAAACACTAAAATAGTACCTACATGAGAACTAACTTCAATCCAAGTAGTGAAGGGTATTGATGTGTCATCAGTCTTTCAGGTGGATGAGGTGTGATCATAGCAGCAGGATAGGATCTAGTATGCCCTATTTCTCTTTAGCATGTTTGTTGTTAACAGTGTAAAATGGAGTAGAATTATGACATTATATAAGTCATAATGGAGCAGTAAGCAAGAATATATGTCAGTTGTTTGGCTCATTCACTGTGGAAGGGCTACATTACTCCAAAGTTTGGAAATGTGAAAACTGTACTTTCAAACTCCTAAGGATAAAGCAGGTCAGAAACTATTTTTGCTTTATATCTTTGTTCTTCCATATACTGGCTAGCTCATTTGTTCTCTCTTGGTGAGAGTTAGCTGATGAAGTCATTAGGATTTTTCTTATTATAGCCCTAACCCCCTCCCCTTGGTAGGGAATGAGAGATTCATGTCAAAACAGGAGCCAGTATGTCTTTTCTGTGCTAGTGCATGCCTTGGTGCACCCACAAAGAAGACTACAACACAGCATATAACTTGGTGAGCTGAACACATGTGCCTGGATATCTTCAGTACTTCATCAACCCACAGCCAACTGGAACATGAGACCATGTGACCTGGATTGCCCCCATAGGATAGGCATATCCTCCCCATGCTAGTTCCAGCAGACACTCGAGTATCTAATCAAACCCAGATTGCCCAGGTCACTGTCAGGGATAGCATCAGAAACAACTCACCCCACCCCAATACAAGGGAGGGGTCTTACCTTCAACACTACTAGTTATTTTTACCCCCAATTCGTCACATCTCAGAGATGTGTCTTGATTTGCAGTTTTTAACTTTAAAACACTGTACATTTCCTGTGGCTCAGATTCAGGCTTGCTGCTCTATGCAGCTCTTCCCCAAAAATTTCACTTTACCAGCCTTATTTGGAAGTACAGCTGTTGGCTAAGTCCCTAACACTGCCTCCTTCCCAAAGTGTCCTCTCCTGCTCAGCTGGTGAACCTGGGAATATTGAGGCAATGTTACAATTGCCTCATGTACACAGACAACCCTCTCCTCCTCCCACAAAACACAAATACATGCGAGAGATGCAACTATACGGCCAAACTGGAGGCTGAGCTCTCTCAACATAGGACTGGCAAGACCAGTCAGGAGGAGAAGGTTACCACACACACTATAGACCCAGTCTCACATAGTACCATCACAACCTCAAATCATACACATAAACACACAAAGACATACTCGGAGGCTCTGATCAAAATCTACCAAAACAGCAGAGGCCACCAAAGCAGACACCCAAACAACCACCACCTCAGAACACAACACCTGCAACACATAGACCTCACAGTCAGAGTGTCAAACAGTCACAACCCTTAAGGCCAAATACAATGCCAGACACACTAGTCATTGGTGACTCCATAGTCAGACACACTGACGCCCGTCACCAGACTGAGTAAGGCGAAGGTCACAGTAAGCTGCCTGTCGGGCGCTAGAATCCGCCACATAACGCAAGCACTCAGGTCTCTCAACAGCAGGTACAAATATGACTCAGTCATTGTCCATGCTGGTGTAAACGACCTGAGACGTACCTCCTTGGACTACATGAAAAGAGACATTGAGGAGCTCTCCGATTATGTAGCCCAGGCAGGTATGACCCTGACCTTGAGCAGTATCCTACCTTCACCAAGAATGATGCCACAATACAGAGATAAGATGATCAGCTTTAACAATTGGCTTAAACTCTGGTGTCATTCAAAGGGGATCCAATGTCTGTCTGCCTGGGATGACATGCTGGACAAGCCACGCTGCTTCGCAAGGGACGGCTTGCACCTGTCACCCCTGGGATTCCGGATATTGGCAAAGGCTCTTGCCACCCCCGTAGTGCCTTTTTTAGGCAAGGCTCAAATTCTAAACCTACCACCCTAGAACACAAAAAAGGGAAAAAAACTAAGGGTAATGCTGCTCAATGCCAGAAGTCTAAATCTCAAAATGCACGCACTCGAGGCCCTTCTCAGTATGGAGAACATCGATGTCTGTGCTGTGACAGAAACCTGGTTCAAGGCTCCTGAGAACACCCCAGCACTATCAGGTTATACCTCATATC
>NC_056737.1:175705341-175747841 GCF_019279795.1 Protopterus annectens | reverse complement strand
GCTATGTGGAAAGCTTTCCTTACAACAGTAGACACGTGGTGGTCGAAGTTAAGGTTACAATCAAGTTGTGATCCCAGGTCTCTTACCACTTCATGGGTACTTAGGTTATTGTTGTTGATTTGATAGTGTGAAGGGACATTTTTTTTTGCTCCAAAGGGAATGATGATGCATTTCTTTGCATTCAGTTTGAGACCATGACTAATACACCAGTTGTTGGTCTATGTGAGACCCTCCTGGAGTATACTGACATCATTTGGGATTCAATGATTGCACCTAGTTTGCAGTCATCTGCAAACTTGGTCAGCCACAACCCTTTAGTTTTGACCTGAACTTCTGAGAAGTATATACCAAACAGTAGCATGCACACGCAAATAATTCTGGAGAGAAATAGGATGATCCACTAATACTTTGGCTAACATCTTGGGAAAACATCCTATAGCTGGAAGAAAGTATGGCTATGTAAGTAAGTCTACCATAACAGTAGAAATTCAAATGATCACTGCTGCAGTAGCCTTGAATGGATACAATCAACCAGCCAGCTTCCAAAGTCCCAGGGCACCCCTCACACACCCACACCACCAGTCAAATGAACCGACTAAAACAGTCAGGTTTGGGCACAAAGCCCCTCAGAACTTTCATGCCAACAAAGCTTTGCCAAAAGAGAAAGACAGGCTAAAAACCTGACAAGATAATGCTAGTTCTCACCCTGGGAATGAAAACATACAAAAATTATAGGGAAAAAAAGGGAGCAGGAACTGCAGCAGTGATCTTGCAGAAGTTATAGCTACCAGAAGGACAGATTTCCAAGAAAGAAACTTGAGATCCACCTTAGCTGATGGTTCAAAAGGAGAATGTAATAAGGCTTGTAAAACCATGGTAAGGTCCCAAGGTAGACTGGGGTCCTTTACTGGAGGTCTAAGTAAAAAGGTACCCCTAAGGAATGCTTTACACAATTTAGATGATGCTAAAGAAGAAGCATTATCCCCTATATAATAGTTTGAGATGGCTGCCAGTTGAACTTTAATAGTAGAAAAACTTGCTCCATCCTGTAAAATTGAAGCAAGGAAGTCTAGAACTGCTGGAATTGAAGCAGCAAAGGAGTCTAATTGTTTTTGATTAGCCCAAATAGTGATCTTTCCATCTACTCTTGTAAACTTTTCTAGTAGAGAATTTATGAGAAGAGACTATTTCTCAAACTGGAGAGGAAAGCCTGTCATGTCTAGCCGTCATCGGAATTGGAGAAACCATGCGGCTAGCTTGGGGCTTGCAATGTCTGGATGAATCTGCCCTGATGGGTGAGATAGGAGGTCTGGACTGGAATCCAGCATCCAAGGAGGACATATTAAGTGAGACCAAAGGAAGGGAAACCACACTTGTTGAGGCCAGACGAGAGCAATAAGGATTATTCTGCTCTTCAACTGAAGTGCTTTCTGAAGAAATTTGGAGATAAGAGTAGGGGAGCATAAGTGTAAAGGAGACTGGAGGGCCAAACATGGAATAGAACATCTCTCAGGGACTGTCTCTGAGGAGAGATAAGGGCAAAGAACCTGTTGCATTTGTTGTTGAAGGGGGATGCAGATGGGCTGCAGCAAAGTTGACCCTACCTCTGAAAGATCATGTTTGCCACTGACTGATTGAGAGACTACCTGTGGGGCATGAGGATGGCCCTGCTGAGTCTGTCTGCTAGAATGTTGGACTTGCCCAGTATCTGCATTGCTTCTAGAAAGTGGTTGGAAGATATCACCCACTGCCAAACCCTCATTGCTTCTTGAAAAAGGGAGTAGGATCTGGTTCCCCCCATTTGTTGATGTATCCAACTACTGACATATTGCCCATTTGTACTAAAATAGTTCCTAGAGAGAGAAAAATCTGAAAGGCCTGCAGTGCTAGAAGCACTGCTATCATCTCTAGAACACTGATATGCAGATTAGTCTCTAGTAATCACCACGTGCCTTGAACAGTCTGTCCCAAATAATGCCCCCCACCCCAACTGGGAGGCATCCATGGTCTATGTGGTACTGGGTGGAGGAAGTTAAATGGAAGACCTAGATCTAACTCCTGGGAGTGGACCCACAAAAGAAGAGAATCTCTGCACACTCGAGACAATTTTATGGGATGATTCAAGGGATAGCAATGAAAAGACCATTGCACTACTAGTGTCCATTGGAGAATTTTCGTGTGTAGGCAGGCAGTGGGAATCAGTTATTGTAGCAGCCATTGACCCTAGTGCTTTGAGAAACAATCTTGCCATGGGCAATGGGATGGATAGGACTTGCTTGATATGAGTCCTTAATGTATGAATTCTGTCCCGAGGCAGAAGGGCTAGACAATTCACTTTGTCTAGGCAAGCCCCTATGAAGTCTATTACATGCACTGGAAGAAGATGAGATTTGTGCATGTTAATGGTGATCCCAGTGAGAGTGTGAGGTGAAGCAAATATTCTATGGCTTTTATTAGCAGATGCCTGGTTGATAAGGTAAGGAGCCAGTCATCTAAATATGGAAACTCTCTGAATCCAAGCAGTCTCAAGTGAGCTGTAACTACTGCCATGCATTTGGCAAATACCCTGGGGGCTGTGCTGAGACCAAAAGACAGGGCTCTGAACTAGAAATGACTGGCTCCCAGCTGGAAGCACAGATATGTTCGAGAGTATCTGATTATTTTGATGTGATACCATGCATCTTGAAGATCAGTCAAGCACATCCAGTCATCTTTTTGAAGAAGGGGCAGAATGGACTGAACAGTAACCATCTGGAATATGGAGTTCTTTAAAAATTGGTTCAGATAACTTAGATCCAAAACTGGTCTCAGGTCCCCTGTCATTTTTGACATTAAAAAGATCCTTGAATAAATTCCATATCCTGTCTGGTCTTGAGGGACCTCTTGGATGACTCTTTTGTCTAGCAACTTTACAATTTCTTGAGCTGCTAGCTCTCTCTGATTGGGTGGAACATCGGGTGGGAATTTTCTTTGATTTTAGTGGGATTTGTAAAAAGGAAATTCAGAATCCTCTGGATATGATCCTTTGCACCCAACCACCATTTGTCATGGCTAGCCAAGCATCTTGGTGCAAGGATAAGCATCCCTCGACTACCTCCAGAGAGGGACAGTCGGGCCACCTTTCCAGAACACTGGAAGGATCTGTCCGAGAAGAATCACGGGATCCTTGATTCTGTGGTCCCCTTCTGCCACATGGGTGATGTCTGCCATTATAATTATTTCCCCCTCTGCCTTTGGGGGAGAAATATCCATGTGACTTCAGCAAAGGACCTTGAGACTTCTTGAACCACATTTTCTTACCACCATGCTGGTTTCTGGAGGAAGGTCTCTGTGGTGTAGAAAAATTAATTCCAATGGCAGACAAGGTCTTTCCATCTTGTTCACTCCAGAGGGTGTCTCTTTCACAGTGGGCACAAAATAAAGATAATCCATCAAAGAGGGGATTGATGAATGATGCCTTGAAGGGTTCCACAGAGTTGTAACCACATACATGCATGTCTCCTTATGGCCATACCTGAACTGGCCACCCTTGAGGTACCTTCTGAGGCATGTGAGATCAACCTCATGTACCAGTTTGTCATAGATTGTAGGGTGGCCACTCATGAGGAAACAGATTTCTGATCTTCTACAGACATGAACTTGGGACAGAATTAGTATTCCTTTACAAAGTCCCTCTGTAATCTGGTTAAATGTACCAGGTAGTTCAGCGATCTCAGTGCAAAGGTCGCTGATACATAAACCCACTTCCCAAATCTGTCCAAAGCCCTAGACGCTTTGTTAGGGGGATAGATATTGAAGCTCTGTTCCGCAAGCTCCTTTTTGGTGGCTGCTCTAACAACCACGGCATATATGGGAATCCCTTTCATCTAGTGTAGTTTATTTGTTGGGGGACTTAAAATTCTGTCCGGATGTTTTGGGACAGGTTCCATGGAGTCTAGTTCCTTCCATGCCCTGTGGGAGACAAAGTCTACAAGCTAATCCACAGGGGGAACCCAAGATGTAGATAGGCCAGACCAAAAAGCTTCCAAAAACACTGACTACTACTGGGAAGGGGTTTGGGAAGACCAACCACATTTTTGGCAAAGGATCTCTAGGATTTCTCCAAAAGAGACATTTTATGGTGGTAATCTGGGGGACCCTTCCCCCTCATCAAAGTCAGTGTCTCCTATGAGGGAGTTCTGTAGATAATCCATGTGCCTCCTCTTGCACATTTTCCTTTGAGGGACTTCTTCGGTGGGATGTTCCGTGGAGGTATCAGAAGAAACAAGGTGCTCTAATGATGGAGTTGTTTGGAAACTGTTCTGGGCTGGCAGTCCCTGAAGTGTAGAATTTGAGGATATGAACACAAAATCCAGAGAAAGCATAGGGTATGGATCCAAAGAAGGAAGAAGCAACACTACTCTTGGCTGACAGAATACCCTCTCCATCACCTCAAAGGCTGAGGGAACCAGAGAAACCAAGGACAATCCCTCTGGAACTGAGACTCCTGGAGCAGACAGCCTCTGAGCACCCGAGATCCCTCGCTCAGAAGGAGGAGTCTGAGCAGAATTATCAACTGCTAAGGCTCCAAGAGGAAGCAATGGCTCTGAAAACTTCAGAGCTGAAGTCAGCCCCTCGGATCTGATGCCAGTGCTTCAGCTCTGAGAGCCATTGTGCTCCAACAGAGTTTTAGTTGAATGGATCGAGGAAGTAGTTGGAGTTGAAACAGGAAGATCTTTCAGATCTGATGTATTGACTCCCAGCACCTTTAGATCTATTGGTTCTAAAACTGGTGGTCAGATCAGAGGAGGAGTAATGACTGGCAGAAAGGCAGGTTGATGGTTCACAGATCTGGTGAGGGATGGAGCTGACAAATCCCACATCTCAATTTGTGTTCTGAGGTCTTTCCTCATCATCTTATCCACCTCTTCTTCAGAAAGACTACAAGGGGATCTGATGGAAGAGGACATGAAGGGTGGCCTAGAGGAGTTTTTATTTGCTCCTTGGTGAAAGGGAGATCTGAGCCTCAGAGACACCAGTTCTGGAGAGAACATGGGAACACAGATCTGAAGGGATGAAACCATAGACTCTTTTGGATCTGAAGGCTTCAGATCCGATAATTTCAGAACCTTTTGAGGAGGTTCAGAAGAAGAAGTCTGAGTAGGAGTCTGGGCAGGAGAGCTCTTACAGTGCTCCCTGGGCTCCTTAGCTTTTTGAGAGGGGTTTGAGCCCCTGAAAAAGTACCTGATGAGGAAGCTGAAGCAGGGAGAAGATCCTTTAAAATCATATTGTTCCTCCAATCACTGATGGCTCTAACATTAAAAGTCACACACATAGAGCATAGAGTTTCTAAATGTGCTGGGCCTAAACAATAAACACACTCCCTGTGGGCATCAAAATGTGGGATTTTATGCCCACAGGAAGTGCATTTTTTAAAACCATAGGCTTATCCACCATACCAGTAAAAGAAAAGTAGAAAAGGGAGGGTTTTTTTTAATAGTAAAAGAGAGACGGAGAGAAAGAGAAAGGAAAAGCAATTTACCAATTATGGTAAAAAAGAATTACCTAATAAGGTAAAGTGGGTAAGGAGGGTATTATATAAGATATATAAAAAGTATATAAAAGACTTATGGAGAAAAAATAAATTTAAAAGGCTGAAAAATCACTCAAAACCCCAAAGGAACTTGAGAAATTGCAATCTCAGCCATCTTGACAAGCGACAAATGAAACCTGAGGTGTTATACCGGACAGGGGCACTATGGATAAGGGCGAAGATTGAGATTCGGATCCTAGAATCTGTAGAAAGTGGCAAAGCCATATCTGATGGTTGGGTCTGAACCCATTTGTTGAGGAACAAATGAAAATGACAACATCAGATCTGTATTAATATATGCAACATACTATATTATCAAAACATTTCCTATTAATCATCTGTTGGGATATCATCAAACACTGTGACTGCTGGTTCCCTGCCCACTTATTAGTCCGAGTGAACTCTAGCTAATGGAACCTGAAAATGTGTTCATCCCATTGCCCTAAGTGGACTGAACTACCTAGGCAAGTAATGCTCTTCTCAAATAACTGCAGGCTTAAATGAGAGTTTTGTACTTACCATAACACTAGATCTGTGTTGTCTTGTTTTCTTCCAGTTCAGCCTTTGGGTTATTGGATCCAACTAGATCCAATCTTGTTTTCTTTTAGAAGCTTTGTGTCCAGGGCTCTGACTCCTCCCCTCAGCTATAATCCCTCTGCTCCCCCAAAATACCCCAGATGTAATTTGCAATGTGATCCAGAAGGACATGGTCTTTGAGGGCTCTGACTTTAACTGAAATAAGTGACTTTTTGATAATTTTTCTGAGCTATTCTCAGCTCCATTCTCCTTATCTAGCTCCCCCTTATTTTGATTACCTTTAATCCTCCCTATATATATAAGACCGTTTTGTAATTTCTTGGTTTTCTTGTGATGTTGGGTAAGGTCAGATCCAATTGATGCAGAACATGCTAATGAGGAAATACAAAAGTTTGCCCAACAAAAAGTGAGCTATCAAACAGCAGAGGATTCTGCTTCTTCTTCTGATGATAAAAGTCATTGAGAGACAATACCATTGAAACCTTTTCAATGTTCCAAAGGAAAATGCTTGAGAGACAGAAAAAAGCACAAGAGTTAACTAGAAGTTGCAGTACGTTGGAAATGAACAAGAGACTGGATTTAGGAGATGAAGAACAACAGGAAGAAACCAGCAACTTGTAAATTGATAAATTAATGTGGGATTACAAAGCATTAATTACAATTGTGAAATGTTAAGGATCAGGAAAACCTGAAAATAATGAACTTTTGAAAATAATGGGCTTTTCTGACTTTGTTAAACTTGTAGGGGACCAAAGCATATGCCCTATTTATGTCATTAATATTTGGAAAAATGTTCAGGAGAGGGGAAGAAGAAGGAAAAAGTTAACTGTTAAGTAAAATAAAATTTGTTCTTAACAGTATTTTTACAATACGTGACATATATTGCACGCTATAAAGTAAAACTTTTTTTCAGTTATTTTTTCTGTGTAATAAGGATACTAAAGTAAACAGGTGCTTCTATTTTTTTTCTTTCTTCTTGTTCAGTTTTAAGAAATGTAGACACTGCAATGTAAAAAGAGAATGAAGCTTGGACAAAAGAGCATGATACAAGAAAAATTGATCTGCTTTTTCTTACTTTTGCACAGGGAATGACTGGATTAAAGCATTTGACTTGATCTAATATTACATTTTGAGGGCAAGCAAACAAATAAAAGAACAATGAACATAATGAAAAGTTTTTCACTAGCAAATAAATACTCACAGTTCAGTACTGTAGTAGACAGCAATGGTGTATCTGGTTCTCGTTTCTGTGGAGACAATGTGATAAAGGGGCAATAAGGAAAGAATACTTCCTTTCAATGGCTACAAGATAATATTTTCTGGAAGCATTCAAGTTGTTTTCTACATCTGGGAGAGGAATAAAGATAAGAAAAAAACAGACACCACCTAGCAGAAGTAGAGGCATAGGCTGTACATGCATATCAGTGTGGATGACCTTTATTATAGGTTAATTCAAGCCTGTGAGTATGGCTGTCATTCTAAGACAATTGTTCTTATTAGGAGGGTTAAAGTTCAATATTTAAATATACACACATTTTTGTATGTTAGTATTAATAGGTTCTGGTTGTATGTGTTTTTTGAAGGTTTTCATTAAAATAAAAGTCTTGTAAGATGTGACATGCATTCAAATGGATATGACAAGAAACAAACTGCCAAGTATTAGTACATGCATGTAACACAAAAGCTGAAACTAGACACTTTCAAAAAAGCTGTTATACATAACAGGTGGGAATAACTTCTTATCATAATGACACAACTTTCCATATTATCTTTAAATCTGAAAGATCTTAAAGATATAATACAAAAAAAAGAAAGACTAGTGAACTATATTAAAAAATGCAGAATGCAAACAGCTATGCTATAGGAGACACATTTGGAAAGAACTGAGCATGTGAATTTGATAAAGAAAGGATTTCAAGATGGTTATTTGGCAGAATATCTGGGAAAAATGAAAATAGGAGTATTTATATTAATTGCAAGAGGACCTCCAATGGGGATTAAAGAGGGAAAAGAAGATAATAATGGTATATATGTAGTAGTAAGGGGCTACTGGTAAGGGAGGATTATGCTGGCATTATTTATATTCCACCTAAAACTGCTACAATAAATCTTAAGAAAATTCTGGGAGAAATAATCAGCTTTCGGCAAGGAGTATTACTTATAGGTGGGAATGGAATTTGATTTGCAACAATGAAGATGTATCTGGGAGACCTAGAAGGGAAAGTACAACAAAATAGGGTAAACGTTTCAAGAAATTAATGAAAATATTTGGTACGATAGATGTGAATTCAGTAGTAGGAGTTCAAGTGAATTTATATATTATTCTCTAAGGTACAAAAACTGGGCTAGGCTAGAAAGAAATTATATTTCATAGGCACATGCATATTAAATTGAAAGTTTTGATACACATCCAATAACTATTTCAGATCACATACCCAATAATAATGAAAATAAAAATGCAGGTAATTAAGTAAAAAATGAGACAGCGTACCCACCTATCAGTTAAAAAGAGAAGAATTTAGGGAATGGGTAGTTGAAATTATTCTGGAGTTATTAGAGAAGGTAGCAATTTCTTCTGAAAATATAACTAGGGAGTGGGATAAAATTAAAGTGGAGTTTAAAAATAGGCTGGAAATAAAAGAGAAAGAGATATGGTTAAGAAGTAACAAGAATTATTTAGAGATACTGACAAAGGTTAAAGTATTGCAGAATAGGGGGAATCTCACAGAACAAGAAGAAGCACAATGGCTGAGTGATAAAAAGAAAATAAGACACTACCTTGATAATATGCATGAGTTTAGAAAGATTGCTTTTAAATAATAATTCCAGAGCATAAAAGCTTTTAGAAAAATGGCTCAGGCAAAAGAATGTAGAAAGGGTTGTTACCAAGCTTAGGAAGCCTATAACAAGGAAAATAACCAGAGATCCTGTAGAGCTATTAGAAATATTTTGGAAGTCTTATGAAAATCTGCAAAAAACAGAGAAACACGGAAATCAAGAAAAAGTACAAATGGAAATGTTTATGGATGATTTAAATATGCCAAGTTTAGAGGTAGAGGAGTCTCAATTAGTAACAGTTAGGATAGGAGGTGATGAGATAAAAAATGGTGATGTATAATCAATCAACAGGAAAGTCCACAGGAATAACTGGTGTTCCTGTGGAAGTTTGGAAGCTAGGCGGGAAGAAAGTGATGAAGATCTGTTGTTTAACAGCATTTTAAAAGGAGGAGGAGAAGTACCAATATCCTGCAAGAAAGCAGTGGTGGCTGTAATAAAGATGGCAAAGACCCATCTAATCGAGTTTCATATTAACCCATTTTAATTTTAAATCATATTTATAAAATTTTTATGTCTATAATGGCTAAAAGAATGGCAAATATGATGCCAAATTTGATAGATATGGATCCATGTGGTTTTATGTAGGGGAGGCAAACATTTGACATCATTAATAGAAAAACGATGACCGAGAGGGAAACAAAATGTAAGAAAATACCACTGTTGTTGGTGTGTCTTGATGAAGAGAATGCATTTGACAGAGTAAACTGGGATTTTGTGAATAGGGCTATGGAAGCATTTACATTCCCTGACAAAATTATAAGGTTGGGATGATATATTAGGGATTAGAGGCAAAAATTAAAGTGGGGGGGTGTCTTTGATAAGTTCTGTTTGAGCTAAGAACCAGGCAGGTATGTCCTCTTTCCTCTTTGTTATTTCCATTATATTTAGAACCACTGGCAAAGAAAGTAAGGGACTCAGAAATTCAGGGATATAATTAGTATGGTAGTCAGGAAAATTTGTCTTTATTTGCAGATTATATTATTTTATACTTGATAAAACCAGAAAAGGACATTTCAGTGTTGTGGAACATTCTGAGATATTTTCAAGTCATTTTGGGATACTAGATTAATGAAGATAAAACAAAGGCAATAGCTGTAAATGATGTACCCACAGACAAATATGTTCAGCAAATCACATATTTATGGAGACATGATAAAATGAAGTACTTAGGAGTATGGTTTAAAAAGGATTCTATTATGGCAGTTAAGGATAAGTGGGAAGAGACTAAACAAATGATAATATGAAAACTGAGAAATTGGAAGCCTTGTTTTATGGATATGGATAGCAAGGTTCAAGCAGTGAAAATGTTTTTAGCCCCTTTACTTTTATACACAGGTCAGACATGTTTTTATCAACCAGAGGAGAAGTTGTGTATATCAATTAATAAAGAGTTGAAGGATTATATCTGGGAGATGAAGAGGGCAAGAGTCAAGTAGAATAAGTTGAGCCTTCCAATAAAACAAGGTGGTTTGGAATTACCTGATTTGAAATGGTATTTCAGAGCTACATAATTAAGGCTCCTATACATAGCAGAAGCAGAAAGCTATAATTCAAAGAGGAAAGGGATGATGATGAAACAGGGGAAAAGATTAAGAAACAAGAAAAGACTGGGATTTTGGATGTAGACCCTTAAGGAGAATAACAATGCCCATACATAATATTATATTCATAAAGTAGCAGAAAGTATTCTAAGAACTAAACCAACATAGAAAAGAAGAAAGGAAATTTTGCTGGTAGGGGTGACTGGAATTAGAGGTACAGAAAATAGGTAACGGGGCTGAAATTTACTGGAGAAAAGTGGCAAAGCAACCAAGGTTTTGGGAGCAAATAATTAGAGAAAGAAAGGTAACATAATGGAAGAGACCATTAATTAATTTGGACTGGAGGCTAGAGATTGCCTTCCCTATTTAGGATTGATGTCAGAGTATAAGCAAAAAGAAGGAAATAGGGTGATTCTAGGTAAAATACAGCACTGTTAGAGTTTGTAGTAGAATCTAGAACAGAAGCTGCTGTTAAAAAAGGAATACTTAGGGCATATAAGTATGATGACGGAATCATTCAGAGGAGGTTAGAAAGAACTGGGAAGAGAGATTGGATACGCAATTCACAAAGAAATATAAGTATGACTCCCAAATATGCAACAAAGTCTGGAAGATTTATGATCTTTGCTTGGAAGGGTTTGCATATGTATTTTTGTACCCAAACAGACTCCAAAGAATTTTTTCTCAGGTAGACTGTAAATGTTGGGCATGTGATAGGGAAGAAAAAGGTAATTGGGAACATATTTTTAGGAATGTAATGAGTTGGCAGAATTAAAAAATTCCCTGCAGAGTACTCTATCAAAAATACTGGGTAAGTAAATTGGTGTATCTAAGGAAATTATGTTTTGAGCTGTGATACAGAATTGGAATTGCCTAGACATAGCAAGGCCTTGCTGAGTTTAATTCTGTTAGCTTCCCAAAAAATCAGTTACTTGAAAATGGAAAATAAAGTTTAAACCAACTGTATTAGAAATTGTGAATATAGTAACAGAGATAAAGCAACTGGAAATGGGATATTTAGAAAATAGTAAGAGTAAATTACATAGAAAAAATTAGAAATGTGGGAACAATACATGCAGAATAATGTTTTGGAGCAGGAATGAGGTTTAAGGGAAGACAATAATTGAATGAGCCATGCAGTGTTTGACTGTCAATAACTAGATAGATAATACTGTAAGTGATGCATACTGTTTGCAACTGAAAATATGTTAGTACTGTTTGTTTTCATTTATATAAATGTATAATTGCCTATGCCATAAGTGATAATTTAATAAAGATATTTCTTGTTTAAAAAAATCAGATCAATATATTTTGTTTAATTATCCCTCTGAGCAATAGTTTATTTTCACTCCACAAGCATAGAGTAAAGACCTTTTTGGTAATATGTAGCAGCTATGGTCTCACAACAAACTGCCACTATTGTGATACCAATGGACCTAGCTCTGTAATGTGGCTTTTGCTCTCCACCCTATTGCTGCAAGCATCTGCAAAGTACATTCCAGCCAGGAGCAGCGTTAGGTCAACTGGTGCCCTAGGCAAAAGGGCTCCATGGCACCTACCTGGTCTACCTTCACCAAATAAATACTGGAAAAGTGCCCCTGTTAGAGCAGTGCCCTAAGCAGTCACCTAGTTGGCCTATGCCTAAGGCTGGCTATGATTCCAGCCTTGGTTATATTGATATCTAACCTCAAGAGCTTGGTGTGTACTGGAACCAGTGGCTTGTGCTATGCCTTAAAGCAAATTGGTGTAAGTAAGGAAATTATTACTATGATGGTTTAGACTGCTCAGTGGGTTCCCTTATATGTATGTATAGTGCCATGTGGTATACTGTTCTTGTGCAGTTGCACCCTGCAGGCTAAAGAGAGATCCCCCTTTCTACTGATTTTCCCATCAATATTATACTCCTGGTCTGTTATCCAGATTCTCATACTCTTGGGCAAAATACTGAGTGCTTTTATCCTTACCATAAGGTCTCTAAATGTTTCAAACGTGATGCTTAAACATCCACTTACCCATCTTATAAAGCAGGCACATAGATCTGCAGTGAAATCACTGAGACTGTCATCTGCTTTTCTTCTGTTTCTTGTATTATTTTTTTATTTCTTATAAGCTACATGAGTTACTTTAAAACATTCACCTAAATAATTCTTTACTTTTAAATTGCCGACATCATGTATATCTTTACCCATAAGCAGAAAGATTAAATACCTCATCCACTGCCCTGTTCAATTTGGTGCTGATCGTACACCCGTTCCAATACCTGAAAAAAAATGTATCCTCCTCTTTATACAGAGAATTCCTAAAACTGGATAGTACAGTGAAGTAATCTCTGCAGTGAGTCTTGCAGCAGCCCTCTCTTCAAGAAGAATAACAAGTGTATTTAGTTTTTAAAAAATTATTTATTAATTCTCATATGGATAAAGGCAACCAATGTGGGGTGCACAGGGGACAGAAATCTATTTTTTCCAGTTGATGTTTCTCACATTGATGTTATAATTTACATAATTTTTTTCTGTTTATCATTAAAAAATCTTTTCAGGTTCAGTTTTCTCATGTATAGTTTCAAGTCTATGACAGTGTCAAATAGATTTCTTATGTTAAATGGAATACAATTGACTCCCTTACCTAGTACTTTCTCCTCTGTTGCAGTGAGGGGTTTCACCTACTGGTTCTAAACCTCAGTCTTCTGTAGGTTTGCCATTTGTTTGTGTTCTTGTCAGAGCCGGATCAAGGTCAAATAGGGCCCTAGACAGGGTAATGGATCAGAGCCCACCCATACTCAGCACTCCCCTACCCCCACACAGCCATTCCAGTGTCCCGTTAATTGGATATTTCTCCCCAGTTACCATAAAACACTGTTCAAAACTCAAAGTGTGCATACTGTTTTTGCTTTAATTCCACAATGGTTACAGATATTTGTGTTTAATTAAAAACTTTTGTTTCAAAATTTATAGTACAAATACTGGTAGACATTTGCTAAACAAAGCAATACAGTCTCACAATGAAAACAATATTAGCATTAAAGCCTCTCTGCCTTTGAAATTCACATTCACTGAAACAGCACTGAAACCCACATTCAAAGAAAATGCATCTGGCCAGTGGCAGAATAAGTGTACCTTTGGGCTGTTTTCAAATCATAGGCCCCTTGCACACATTTTAGGACTATGCAAACCTGCAAGAATTCTTTGATTTGCCTTCCTGATTGTATTAAATTATATACCTTGTATAATACAGCACCACCTGTTTGAGCATGTTTTAAATTTACAGTTTTGAACATTTTTCCAATAAGCAATGAAACAAAATATATGAACAAAACTGCCCAATTCAGAACATTTCAACCATAAAAGGCCACTCAAACTTTTGTCATTATAATCCACCAAAATCAGTCAATATGCACAATCTCTGTAAAAGTCACCTGACTAATTCCATATTAAAGAGACTTGTAACTGATGAAGAGGTTGCTACTAGCAAACAACTTTATATTTCAGTGTTTCATCTACAAGTTCAGTGCCTGCTACCCTTGAAGAATAAATTGCCTATGTTACATTAAAAATGCTAAGTTGATAATATTGCAATAGGGAATGGATGGCAAACTGACATCAGGTTCACAGGTACTAGGTACCTCATCCAAAGGAGGACACATTCAGGACTATAGCACCCCACCCCCTTAAAGTACAACACAGTATCAGCACTCCATATACATGCTGTGGGAGTAGAACACATAGCCTTCTGCATCAAAAATCAAGTATGCTACCTGTTGTGGTACTAACCCAGCTTTAAAATTCTATACCACAATAATGATATCATTTGCTAAACAAAACAGTTGCACATTGTAAACAGACTTGTTTCTCATTAGCTACTTTTAAAGCAGTAAACTTCTCTGCCCTTGAATCACAGAATTCCTTGAAAATGCACTTGAAACTCAGTTTCTTGATAAATGCTCTTGAAACTCAGTTCCTTGAAAAATGCAGTTTGGGAGTTGGGGTACAGGATTCAGGCTGTTGTTTCCTGTAGCTAAGGTACAGGGTTTGAGCCTAATCAAATTACAGAATTAGATAAGGAATTTCGCTCTCTCCATACCCCTAACTGCAGTCATCCCTATGGGCAGAATTTCCTTTTTCCATTCTTGTTTTGGCTTCATTCTTAGAATACTTTCTGCTACTTTATGAATATAATACTCTGTATGGCTGTTATTCTCCTTAATGATCTGCATCCAAAATTCCACTCTCTGCTTATTACAGCTTTAATTATTTTTTATTTCTTGGTGACCAGGAAGACCTACTGCATTAAGTCCATTTACAATGAATATCCATTAAGATAAGTTCCAGACATACAAGGTTTAATAACAGGACATCAAAATATAAACATAACAACTACAGACAAAGAAACAAGTATACAGCTAGGAATATGCCAGAAGTAGTCTGACAATGAAGAAAGTGGGTACGTTTAAAAACAGCAACAGTTGTATAACATCATAGCTACGATATTTACAGACCAAAAGCTATCCTTTGTTCTTTAGTGCACCATGTCCAATAACACTATCTGAACAAATGCAGCAGTGAAATATACATATCATACTTTGTAAATGCAAGGAAAACACAAACACACAAGCATGCTGAATGACAGTGGAGATGTATCATACATGTTGCAGTATCACCTAGCTGATATCAGAGATTTCATGTACCAAAATCAAGTTAGATGAATATTAGAGTAATTCATGTTTTACCCTTAGTATGAATGCTACTTTATTTGTCCCCTGAAACTAAGCCATGCCCAGCAGAATGAACCTGGTCGAAAAAATAAGTACAAAAATAAATAATAAAAATAGAGGGCTTTCTGAAAAGAACAGTCTGGGGAAGGAAATATGGGATGCAAAAGGAGTGAGAAAGTGTGTCATTAAAGGATGAGAAGGTGGGAGTGTGTGGACAGCAGAGCTTACGAATTGCAAGGAGTCTAATAATGACAAGAACAGGGAAATAGGTACAGAAGAAGGAGGTTGGGGACATGGCAGTCAAGTGGAGGGAGGACAGCAATGTGAGAAAGCAAGACTTCAGAATTACCAGGATTCTGATAAGAGAAGGTGAGAGACAGTGTAGACAGGAGCGGCCTTAGGTCAACTGGTGCCCTAGTCAAAAGGACTCCATGGCGTCCCCCACCACACCACCCCATCCTGGTCTACCTACACCAAATAAATACTGGAAAAGCATCCCTACTACAGCGGCACCCTAGGCAGCTGCCTAGTTGGCCTATGCCTAAGGCCGGCTATGAGTGTAGATAGGGTCAAAGTTTAAAAGAATAGAGATGCAAGGACCGGAAGAGAAGATGCATTTTTTTTATTCAGTTGAATCCTTCAGATCTTAAGGCAGGATATTCTTATTTGCTTGTTTATTTATTTTGCATTTGTCATCCAGGTAAGTGTGCTTGTCTGAGGTCCTTTTCCAGTCGTGCCCTAGGCCAGAGGGATAAAACATTGCAAGATGCTTACAAGACAATAAATTGTATATGAAATGTAAATTATTTTTTACAAATATTTATAAAGTAATAGGCGTTAGTTTAAACTCTCTCTCCAGACAGATATATATATATATATATATATATATATATATATATATATATATATATATATATATATATAAAACCACGCACACTTCATATATATATATATATATATATATATATATATATATATATATATATATATATATATATATATATATATATATACATATATAAACAAACCCACAAATATACATATATAAATATATTGCTATATTGCTATTGGCTGTGAACACAAGTCATCAAGACATATTTAATTGAAAAAAAAAATTGTCGATCATACTTGCCTTTTGTCAAAATACTATTTCCTTTACTAAGCCAGATGAAAAAGATTTTCTTTTTCCAACTGCATAAAAAAAAAATCACTAATTTGTAGACATAATTTGTCTGACTAGCTCCCTGTACCACTTTACTCGTGCACAAACCCTACCCAAAACCTAAAAAACATAATTTCCCTAACAGTACCAGTAAAGAAGACACTCTAACACTTACAAGGAGCTACTCGAGAGTCAGGAGGCACTAGCATCAGGATCAGCTGATTAGCAGCAGTAAAGCAAGTAAAGAGTGGTAACAGTTTAACGGACAATGTTAAACCTGTTAGTCTGCACCTGCGTGATCTGCCTCTGAACCCTGAACTGACTGAACTATTAAATCCTCAGGCCAGGGGGGAGGCAGACCAATGCACCCACTTAATGGTATGCACATTGAACCATCCACATGCAATTTGCATGCAACAGTTTGGAGTCATCAGATCATAATCCAAATCCCCCCCAAACAAAAGTTGCATTATTGCATGAAAAATATATATTTTTTAATGTTTTCCCATTTTTGGGCCCCTAGCCTTTTTGGGGCCCTAGGCGACTGCCTATGTCACCTACAGTTCGATCCGGCTCTGGTTCCTGTGCTGCAGCATTCCCAAGTCCGTTAGCTCTTTTTTTGTCCCTTTCCATGTCCTGTCCATCTGGTGGTAATATGCCTGCAGTGATTGCTGGATCCTTGTTTGGTAGTTGTCCCTCTTGTGGCTCCCCTTTGGTGTTGTATACTTTGTTGTGGGAGGTTTATTTTTAGGGTTGCTGCTTCTTGGTGGGTTTGGTCCACTGTTGAAAGAGTCCTGAGTAATACAAATATAAATATACATATTCATACCATATTACTTATACACACTTACCAATGCAAGCATAAAGCATTATCACATATTCTGGATTGCATTTTTTTCAAAATGCAATCACATTCAGCTTTTCTCATTAGCTACTTTTAAAGCAGTTATAATATTAAATGTAGCTTTCATACCATCCTATTTGTATAACAAGACCTGATTAGAGATGTTGCTAACTTCATTACATTACGTTACATATAGTTTTTACTACTTTGGAGGAACACACAACATTAAAACTTAAGTGTCACATTAGCTACTTTGTGAAACCTACATGCATTTGCAAACAGCTATGAGTCTATGATTTCCACACATGCTACACAGAGACAACGGGCTTTGGCTAGGTGAAGCATAGACTAAATCAAAAGCTATGCAGTTCCTTATATGTGAAATGCTAGAATACAAGCCAGTAGCAGATAAAATACACGCTTTCACGACGTGTACTTATCCAGATATCTCAGCAAGTCCATAGGAATAATTAAAGGCTGCACTTACCCTGCTTACAGACTGTTCCTGCATCTATCATCCAGAAAGTGCTTCAGAAGTATACGTTGCAGGACTACGAGATTCAGGACCAGTTTCTTCCTTAATGTCATCAGGCTACTGAACTCTAATAACCACTACACTCCATGATGTCCAACTGGGTCAGTAGAAACTGTCTAAATTTGTGCAAGAACCTGGTTACCAGTCTCACCTAATACTTAGTGCAATATTCACCATGACTGTAACTTGCAGGCCTTCTAGGGCAGTAACAATGCAGTGAAATATTTCTTCTTTCAGTGCAATACATGCAAATTCATAAATTAACCATAGTGCAGTAATCTAAGGTCCATAGTGCAAATCCTCTACTGTTCACATTGCAATACTTAAATGTCTGTTTCTGTGCAAGAACCAATGCAATGTCTGAACCAAGTACCTGTGCAATACTAAAGTCTCATGCAAGCAAGTTCAGTTCAAAAAGTGTTAAAATGTTTCTAATTATGTGCAATATTAGTCTGTCTACCTGCATGTCCATGATGTAATAGCTGGGTGTTACATGTGTAAATGTTTGTGAAAATAGTCAATATGTTGTCTGCACATTGAGTCTGGAGATACGGAATTTCGTTCAGTTTTTCACTTGTGTGATTTCTGAATGACAATAAAGTTTACTTTGACTTTGACTTATAAGTAGATTGTCCAATAATTACCAATAAAAAGCAATCACAAGAATCTTTTATAAAGGACTTATTTTAAAATAGTGCTGCTACATATAAAGTACAGTTGTGTAAGTTAACTTACCATAACAATAGATTTTCTAACAGATCATTGTTGCAGTAGCCTAAGCTATCTAACCCCCACAGCTACTCGCCAACTTTTCAAAGCTAAAGGTAACCTCCACATGCTCTAACTGTCAGGAGATTGACAGACGCTCCATATAAAAGGGACAGTTGCAGCATGAAAAGCCAATAGCTTTCTTGCCCCAAAAAGACAGGCAATAGCCCTGAAAGGAAAAATGCTAGGGAGCATTATATATATATACATATATATATATATATATATATATATATATATATATATATATATATATATATATATATATATATATATATATATATATATATACACACACACACACACACACATGGATCTAGGACTATTGAATGAAAGTTCAATAGTCCGAATCCACAATCACTGAACACACTTTAACAAAAGCGCTTTCACTGAAAAAGCACTTTCGTTAAAGTGTGTTTAAAAAAAAATAAAACATTACTTTTACGTTTTTGCAGGGGGGCAAGCCCCCTTGCATCCCCCACACCCACCTACTTAAATATTCTCACTCCGAGGTCACACTACAGTGGGGAAAAGGGAATTTTCCCTTATCCCCACTGTAGTACGATCTTAGCAACAGGCATACTTACGCGAAAGTGCCTTTCGGTGAAAAGCACTTTCGCGCAAGTATGCCTGGCTGAATCTTTTTCAGTTATGTTGCTGTTCAGTGATCCGTACAGATCCCATATATACATACACATACACACACACACACACACACACACACACACACACACACACACACACACACACACACACACGGCATAAAAGCAAAAGGTTGGAGGGAAGGGACAGTAGTTGTACGATAACTTACACAAACGTACAATGTTCAACATTAGATCACTGTTGTAGTAGCCTAAGATATACGGGTAGACTACTACAGCTAAAGAGGTAACCAGTCAGAAGGAAATAATTAAGAATCCAGGAGTCCCTAGAGAATGGTCTTAGGAAAGTATGTTTTGGACATGGAAAATTAATCCAGTTTGTAGCACTTTATAAAAATATCTGCCTGTAGAATACTTCTAGAGTCTACCCATTTTCAGAAAGCCACATAAATCAAAGCCCTAGTGGAATGGACCCTAACCCTGGCTGAAAGTGGCTTATAATGGTAAGAATAACAAAAAGAAATAGCAAGTGATAACCGTTTAGAAATGGTCTGCTTTGAAACTAGTTGCCCTTTCTTCATACCTTCATAGGAGGCAAACAGCTGTCCAAGCTTTCCTGAAGTACCAAGTCATGTCTAGGTAGTACCAGAGTTGCTACATGTAAGAGATATTAAAAAAACCTAATTGTGATATTTTCTCTGCATTTTAAGTTATGTCATGAAGATGATCCTTCTGGCTTGCAAGCTAGCATTCTGGAACAAGTATATTGTGATGATACAGTATTTAAAAATAAGATGCTATATAAAGAGTATTTTTATTTTAAAGTATAGCACTTTAATTTCTTGGAGACTTAACACTGAATGTAACTGGAGGCATTTGATATATATATATATATATATATATATATATATATATATATATATATATATCAATTAATTATTAGTTAGATAATTATTTATTTTTGTATATATAGTTGCTCATGTTTGTAAGTTTATACTCCTTGAAGGCTACACAGCTGAGGCGCTAGTGTTTTATGTGTTCTTTTTTGATTTGTATTAAACTTGGAACAGCAGCCTTTCAGTGTTTTCTTTATTATTTAGATACCTTGGTTGTATGCACACTCCCTGTGCTAGGTCTGAAGCACTGCATATGAAAGACTGCAAAGGATTTAGAAGGGAAAATGGGAGACCTGAATTCTGAAAGAACTGTCTCCCCACTAAAGAACCTCCATCTTTACAAACCTCAGGATAGGTATTTCAAATGATAAAAGGGGAAGATGCTAAGTCCATGCTCCAAGCTGACAAAGTACCATTACATTTGTTCATATTAAGTCTAAGGGGAATCACAAGAACCATAGACACCATTAACCCCAGAATCATTTGAAATTCCCTGAAAGCTACTTGGTATTGTGAGGTAAAACACAGGATAAACTTTTAGAACATGTCTACTATGATTAATACTGTGTCTGAAAGAAGAAAAACTCTTCTCAAGGAAGAATCTAACAGAGTACCCAGGACAAAAATGATATGAAATGAGATGAGAGCATTTCTGCATTTTAACTTGAAACCCCAGACTGAGCACCAGACTCTGTACCCTTTCTCAAGATTTTTGACAAGTGGAATAAGAGTCTGCAAATATAAGGCAATGATTGAAGTGTAGAAAAATGTGAATGCCTTGGAGTCTGCAACAATCAATTACTGGAGACAGACACTTTGTACATAACCTGTGTAGACACAGACCATCCAAAGTGTAAGACAGAGAATTAAAAGCTATGTACTCACCATAACTAGGTATTTGTGTTGCCCATTTTTATTCTTCCTCAACAAATGGGTTACAGACCTGATACTTGGATCCGACTCAGCCACATACTACAGACTTTGGATCCAACTCTCAAGCTTCTCCCTCTACTCATAATGCCCTAGTCCATCCCCAGTACCTCAGATCAGGTTTGCTGCCATAAAGCCTTCATTAAGTAATTAAAGAGGACAAATAGATACTAGAGTAGGGCTCAAACCCAGAAACAAATCCAACAAAGAAACCATCAGGTCATTCCAGAAGATTACAGGAAGGGGGAAGGAAGGGGGGCTGAGGAAGAATGAAAGTGGACAGCAGCACAGATGCCTAGTTATGATGAGTACATAACTTTTAAATCTGATGCCATCATTTTCATTCTTCCTCAACAAATGGGACTGAGTCTCCAGCTATGTAACGCTTGGGTGGCCCTCATGGAAGGATATTCTGGAGAACCGCTGAACCAAAGGCAGCTCTACTTCTTGAAATTAAGTCCAACTTGTAAGGAGTAATAAAAGTATGAGCACTGGACCATGTTGCTGCTGCACAAATATCCATAGAGGTTCTTGACCAAAAAAGCAGTTGAAGCAGCCATGGCTCTAGCTGAATGGGTTTTAGGTGTTCTTGGTGGAGAAAGGTCCTACTGGGAATAAATCTAGGAAATGCAATTAGTTATCCATTTAGCCAATGTAATTTTAGAAACTGGAGAACTGGTTTGGTGAAAAGTAGACAAACAGCTGGGCTATCTTTTTCTGAATTCTTTTGTCCTGTGTAAATAGAAACGTAATGGTCTATGCACATCCAGAAGATGTAGCATGTATTCTTCTTTGTTTGAAAATTTTGGAAAGAAGACTGGTAAATGAAAAGTTTGGTTAGTGTTAGATTCCAAAGCCACTTTAGGTAAAAAAAGAAGGGTTGGTTCATAAAGTAACATTGTCTTTATGAAGGACAGTGTAAGGAGTCTTTGATAAAAGAGCCTGGAGTTCAGAGATCCTTTTAGTGGAAGTAATAGCCACTGAAAAGTCTGTTTTCCAAGATAGATACTTTATGTCAGTTTTTGCTGAAGGTTCAAAGGGTTTTTGAGTCAAGCCTTGGAATACCACTGGGAAATCCCCGGGAGGTGATGGATCCTTTACAGGAGGTCTAAGTAGGAAGGTATCTCTTAAGAAAGCCTTACATAACTTGAAAGCAGCCAACCATTATTTTTTGTCCCCTGCATGAAAATATGATATGGCTGGCAACTGTACTTTGATTGTGGAAAAACTAGCACCTTCTTTGAAAACAGAAGCCAGAAAGTCTAGTACAGCAGAGACAGGTGCAGTAAAGGGGTCAATGTTGTTCTTCAGTGTCCAAAACAAAAATCTTTTCCATTTGCTCTTGTAAATCCTTTTGGTGGAGTATTTTTTTGACATAACAGTATGGCACATACTGGGGAAGAAAGCCTGGGCAGAGTGGCTATTAGTGAAACTGGAGAAACCATGCAGTTAATTTGAGGGCTGGGTTATTGGGATGATTCATCCCCAAAGGATGTGACAGAAGGTCTGGACTTGGGTCTAGTATCCAGGGAAGATAACGAGATGAGACCAAAGGAAGGGGAGCCACACCTGCTGAGGCCAGAAAGGGGCAATGAGGATGACTGAGCTCTTCAACTGACTTGCTTTCTGTAAAATTGTGGCTTCAGAGGTATTGGGCAATAGGTATAAAGGAGACCGGAGGGCCAAATGTTGATGAGAGCATCTCTTGGTGACTCCCCTTGAGGGGCTATCAGGGCAAAGTACCTGCTGCATTTGTAGCTGTGTGGAGGTGCAAAGAGATCATAGCATCGTTAACCCCAATGGTGGAAAATCTTCTTGTCCACTGACTGATTGAGACCACTCATGTAGCATCAGAATGAACCTGCTGAGTTTGTTTACTAGCATGTTGGCTCTCCCTGAAATGTGTATTGTTGCTAGAAAGCAGTTGGAGGAGATCGCCCATTGCCACAACCTCATGGCCTACCAGACTGCAGACATATTCTGCCAAAAGCGCAATTGTCTCCAGGAGTGCCTGTCTATTTTGATGTGATAGTATGCACCCTGAAGATTTATGAAGCACATCCAATCATCCTTCCGTAGAAATGGCAGAATGGACTGAACCATAACCATTCAGAACTTTGATTTCTTCACAAATTGGTTTCATTTGCTTAGATCCAGAATTGGTCTAAGGACTCCTTTCTTTTTGGCACTAAAAAGAAACATGAGTAAGTTCTGAATTCTATTTGGTCTGGTGGGATCTCCTGCATGACTTTTTTGTCTAGCAACTTTTGAATTTCTTATTCTGCAGCTTCCCTCTGACTGATTGGAATGTCAGGGAGCTTAACTGGAATCTGGGAAAAGGGTATGAAGTAACCTCTGGATATTATTTTTAGCACCCAAATATCTTTTGTTATATCAGCCCAGGCTTCTGGGTGCAAGGGCAAATGTCTCCCAACTGCTTCTAGAGGTAGGCAGTCCGGCAGCACTTCAGGAGCACTGAAAGGGTCTATCTGGAAAGTAATCTTGGAAACCCTGATTTTGTGGGCTTCCACTTCCTCTCACATTCAAACTCTCTCCTCTTTCTCTGAAGGAGATGTCTCTGTGTGAGGCCTGGAAAGATCCCTGGGACTTATGGAACCATATTTTCTTGCCATCTCTCTGACTGATTGAAAAGGTTTATTGAGGGGTAGAAAATGTAAGTCCTACGGCAGACAGGGCCTTTCCTTCTTTTTCACTGTGGATAAGCATTTCTTTCACAGAAGATGCAAACAAGAATGCTCCATCAAAAGGAGCACTGATGAAAGAAGACTTGAAAGGCTCCGTAAAGTTGCATTGCTGCATCCAGGCAAGTTTCCTTATGGCCATGCCTGTACCAGCTGCCTCTCTTCTTCTGCATGAAAGATTAACCTCATGGACACACTGGAAATTGACAAAAGAGTGGCCAGCTGAGAAGGTGATCTTTTGACATCCTCTGCAGACAGTTTTTTATCAAATCTCTATGTAGTCCTGTAAAGTCTGCCAGGTAGTTCAGGGACGTCAGGACGAAGGACGCTGAAGAAAATACACAATTTCCAAATCTGTCTAGTGCTCTAGACTCTCTGTTAGGGGGGTAGATAGAGGAACTCTGCTCTGCTTATTCCATTTTGGTGGCTGCCACCACAACCATTGCATCAGTCGGGGCTGCTTTACTCCAGTGGGGTTTATCCTCTGGCAGGGCTAAAAACTTGCCCAGGCAATGAGAAATAGGTTCAGTTGAATCCAGCTCCTTCCATGCCCAATGAGAGACTAGGTTGATGAGCTGATCAGCCAGTGGAGTCACCCAAGATATGGACGGGCCAGCACCAAAGGTCTCCAGAAATAATGACTCCTCTGGCAAAGGATTGTCGGTCGACCAACCCCCTTTCTTTTTAAGGACCGCTAAAATGTCCCCAAATGAGATGTCATCAGGTGGTGATCTGGGGGATCTCTTCCCTTCCTTGAAATAGGTATCTTCAGTGAAAAATTCCAAAAGGGAATCTATCTGTCTCCTCTTGCATGTTCTCTTCTGGTGGACCCCTCAAGGGGATGTTGTGGGGAGGTGTCAGAAGAGACAGGAAGTTCTTCCATGGGAACTGACTGGAAGCTAGGTGGAACTGGCTGCCCCTGTGGAGTAGGTTTGACAGAATCAGAGCTCGGAACTAAAGAGGGAATAGGGGTAGGACCCAAGGGAGGATGAGATGCCAGATCTCTAGAACAAGAAAGACCCTTTCTACAGCCTTGAATGTAGATGGAGCCAGAGAAGCCGTGGCCACCCACACCGGAGCCAAAAGTTCCAGCGCAGGTAGTTCATGACTCTCACCTGATCCATATCTCAAGGAGGGAACCAGACCTGAGCTGCCTAGCTCTGAGGCTCTGAGGGGCAAAGCTGGATCTGACATCGGAGTATTACCACACCCCATGGATCTGTTGTCTCCAGGACATGTTCCAATTTGAAGGCATACAAACAAAACTGGTCAGGGAAACTGTCATAGTCGAAGAAGTAATTGTCGTTGGATCTGACTCCAGAACTATTAGAATGGTTGAATCCTGGAAATCCAAAACCGAAGGACTGATCGGAGAAGGAGATAAAACTGTGTGAGTAGTGGCAGGAAGACTCACAGATCCAGTAGGGGACAGATCCAAGATAACCCGCATCTGGATCTGAGCTCTGAGGTAGTTTTGCATCATCCTATCCACATCTGCTTTGGAAAGACACCTGGAGGATTTTATTTATTTATTTATTTATTTAACATTTATTTACTGAGAATGTCTGACTGGATGCAGGTCCATTTTCAGCAGAGGCCCAGGGAGAAAAGCTCCAACAATAAGAAAAAATAAACAAACAAACGTTATACCACAAGAAAATTACAGAGTACAGGTCAACAATGAAACTACACATTGCAAAATATAAATAACTGAAGAGATGACACCTTAGCAATTTTAACAAAATTTGTACATCAAAGAGTATATGGTAGCATATATATTAGAAAACACAGTATGATATTTTTGAGGAAGACTTGAAATGATTTGAGGTAACAGAGTAGAATATATATTTGAAAGCACAATATGATATTTTTGAGGAAGACTCGAAATGATTTGTGGTAATAGAGTAAGTATATATAGGGGTGGAAGAAGGCATAATAGGATAGTACTGTAAAGTGTAGATCTAAGGTCAGAGGGTGTGTATAAAAAGTGGAGAATATGGAGTTAGTCAGGTGGGTAGCAAGAGCAAAGCCAGGATTTTTCTAAGTGAGTAAAAAGAAGTTTTTTAAATTGTACTATGGTGCAGATGAAAGTGGGTAGTTTATTCCATATTTTAGGAATGATGTTAGACAATAAGGATTCCCCAGCTGAGTTGTTAGCTTTGGTGGATTTAACTAGGAGTTTGTCACTGGAATGTAGTATTCTAGTGGTGGTGTATGGTTGCATGAGATCTTTAAGGGCTGAGGTTTTATCTGGTTCATGGAGTATTTTATGGCCGAAGGTTAGTTGCTTGTATTGGAGGAGCTCAGCCAGTTTAGTTGTCTAAGAGCAGTGCAATGGTATGTTTTGTAGGGGGAGTTTGTAGCAAATTTGGCTATTTTATTGTAACATGAGTCTAGTTTAGTAAGGTCTGATTTGCGTAGGTTGGTTAGTATATGGAAGGAATAGAGTAGGGGCGACAGGAGGTGTGTCTTGGCAGTGGTAGCTTTTGTAGATCTGGTTAAAAATTTCTTGTTTCTGTAAAGGAGACCTAAATTTTTATGGACTTTTTTGATAGTTTGGGCTATGTGGATATCACATTTTAGATTGTTGTCAATTTCAACCCCTAGCAGTTTGGTATGTGTCACAGGGGCGATAATAGTTTTGTTTTTGGACTCTAGGGTGAAAACTGGGAGTTTCGTAGGTGTTCTTAAGGGGTAGAAGAAGAGGAGTTTGGTTTTATTTGGGTTTAGAATGAGTTGAGCAGTGGTAAGCCAGGATTCTACTGATAGAAATGAGTTCTGGGTTATAGTGTGGAAGTCCTGTATGGTGGGGGCAGAGCATATGAGGGGAGAGTCATCTGTGTATTGTATCACAGATGGTTGGCGAGTGGAGGTGTGGAGCTGGTTGATAAAGAGGGAGAACAATAGTGGTCCTAAATAGAGTGAACAGGTGATGTTGCCACAGTACAGCCTTTTGTCGGTCTGATAGACAGTTTTGGAACCAGTTAACAGTGGAAGTACTAAGGTTTAGGGAGGAGAGGACTTTGATCATTTTTTGTGGTTTACCATATTGAATGCTTGGGACAGGTCGAGAAATATGGCAGATACGAATTGCCCTGAATTTCTAAGTTGGTTGTCTGTATTAGTAAAGGACATGAGGGCTGTAGTTGTACTATGATGGGGGTGAAATCCATGTTGTGTGATTGATAATAGATTGTGGGTGTTAAGGCAGTTCATGCGTTGAGTATGGACCACCCTCTCTAGAATTTTGGATAAGGATGATAGAATAGCGATTTGGCGGTAGTTGCTAAAATTGGTTGAGTTGCCGCCTTTGTGAAGGGGTATTATATGGGATTTTTTCCATACAGCAGGTACAATGCACTCTGACTTAGATCTGTTTATGAGTATTGCTACTGGGTAAGCTATTCCATCAGCAGCTACTTTCAGAAATTCGGCTGGTAGTTTGCAGCTAAGGTAGTTGATTTTAGTTTGAGCAGTAGTTTTTTTACAGTATTTACTGTTACTGGTTGTTGTGTAAATAGACTGAGGTTGTTTTGAGAGGGTTTACTGAGATGGGGAGTTATTGGGGCATGGCTATTGGAGTTGTTGTTTGTATTGGCTAGGGCTAGTATTGTTTCTGTAAAATAAGCATTAAATTGTGTTGCTATGTTTTCAGGGTTAGTGGCAGAGGTTGGAGTGTGTGTGGAGGTTTTGCCTGGGGATAATATGTTATTAACTGCGGCCCAGAATTTTTTTGGGTTATTATGGTATTTTTCTTGAATACTGTGGTAATAATTGATTTTGTCCTGTTTGATGAGTTTTTTAACTTTGTTACGTAGTTCCAGAAATGTTACTTTTGTGGTTTGGGTTTTGTGTTTGTGGTATTGTTCCCCAGGCTTTATTTCTAATTTTCAGAAGGAACTTCATTCCTTGCTCAAACAGGGTGCATAATTGGCTCTAACTCTAATGGTTCTGGAGGGAGCATAGCAATCTAGAATCTCCCAAAAAGTTTTATTAAATGAGTTGATTGCTTCATCTAGGGGTAGCTGTTTGAGATATTCCCATTTACAGCTTTTTAGGGCTGAGATGAACTTTTTTGGGTTGAAGGATTTTTTGTTTCTGATTGTACAGTAAGAGGTGTGGTTAGTTTGGAGGGTGCGGGCACGCATGAGAAATGTTGGCAAGTGGTCACTTTGGCCATCTGGAAGACAACCTGCCTGAGATGTTAGTGAGGGATTGTTAACCAATATCCAGTCAAGGATAGACAGGCATTTGGTAGTTTTGTCAGTTGTTGTAGGGGATGTGATAAGTTGTGTAAGATCTGATGGATGAAGTAGTTGATTGAGGTCTAGAATGCTTTTTAGGTGTCTGCATAAAAGGTGAATGGAGCTGAGGGGAGATAGGAACTATCAGAAACTGGTGAGCAATTCTTTGGTGTGTAAGACATGCTGGGCTTAGGATCCAATGATTTAGGATCCATAATTTGAATGGCAGGACTGGCTGAAATAACAATAGGATTTGAGGGCTTAGGATCAGAAAGCTTAAGGTCCACAGTCTTTTCAAGTACGACAAACTTGTATCCAACAATCTGGAAATGTTTGATGGTGGCTCCAAGGAAGTCTTAGGAGACTTATAGGTTCATAGGTGAGTACTAGGCTAATGGCCCTGGAGCCAACACAAGCCTAGCCCAAGAATATTCCCAGTCATCCTGTTGCCGGACATTAGTTCCTTGTGCCCCTATCGAGCACGGCTGTCAAAGTGATCCCCCGGGGGGAATTTCCTGTTACCCATCCACTCGTCAAGATTTTTCTTGAAGAGGGCTAGTGTAGTGCTCTGCTTGACATAAATGGGGTGTTTATTCCAGAGTATGGAAAGTCTCTGGGTTAGGAACCTGTCCCTCCAGCAGGTCCTGTTTATTGTGGTGATGAGGTCAAGGTCTTTGGAGTGTGTAGTGCGGGGGGATTGCAACTTTTTCAGATGAAGCACATCTAGCAACACTGGGTCAGACAAGGCTTTGTATGCCAAGCAGAGCTCGCCTCTAAGTAGGCGATATGAGACGGAGTATAGCTGGAGTTTTTTGAGCCTATCTGAGTTGGGCATGTGTTTTAGTCCTAGAGTCCTCTTTGTGAGGAATTTTTGTGGCCTCTCCAGTTATTTCAGGTGTCTAGTGAGGTACATGCCAAATGGGGCATTATACTCTATAATGGGTCTAATGAGGGATGAGTAGAGGGGGATTATGACTTCTTTCTCCTTGGATGAGAAACCATTTGTAATGAGATGTGCCACATAGAAGGACTTTCTAACTACGATGGCAACACAGTTGTCAAAGGAGAGGTTGCTATCTACCTGTGTCCCTAGATCTCTTATCACACCTTGGGAGTTGAGTGGGCTACCATCGAAGTGGTAGTTCATGGGCACCATATTTTCCCCAAAGGGGATAACAATGCTTTTTTTAGCATCGAGCCTAAGACCATTGTTCTGGCACCAGTCATTGGTGTCTGTGAGGCCCTTTTGTAGGATGTCTACATCAGCTTGAGAATTAATAATAGCTTCCAGTTTGCAGTCATTCACGAATTTGGTTAACCAGAGTCCCTTGGTGTTGGCCTGAACTTCAGAGAAGTAGATACCAAACCGGAGAGGACCCAGGACAGATCCCTGTGGGACTCCACTTGTAACTGCCTGGTAGTCGGATTTGGAGTCCGCTACTTTCACCGTGTAGGTTCTGTCCATGAGCCAGTTGGCAACCCATCTTATAACGTAGGGGTTGATGCCTAGGTTAGTGAGTCTGTCAATGATCCCTGAGTGGGGGATGGTGTCGAAGGCCTTGGCTAAATCGAAGTAGGATGTATGGGCTACCTTGCCTTCATCAACTGATCTGGTGACAGATTCATAGAAGTCTATCAGGTTGAGCAGACATGATCTGCCCTTCACAAACCCAGACTGTGAGCAGTCCAGGGTTTGAAGGTTCCCTATATCCCTATTTATGAGGTCCATAATGATGTGCTCCATGGCCTTGCAAATCAAGGTCATCAGGCTGATGGGGTGGTAGTTTCCAGGCTCAGTAGTCGCTCCCCCTTTGTGAAGAGGAATGACTGTAGCAGTGTGCCATTCAGTGGGAAAAAAGCCTGAAGTGAGGCTGTGGTTGAACAAGGCACTCAGGTGTGGTGTCAGTTCCTTTTGTAATTCATGTAGAACACAGCCAGGTATATTGTCAGGTCCCATGGAGGCTGCATTTTTAGCTTTGGATAGTGCGGCTTCTACCTGTGTAGTGTGATATTAGGGATTTGGAAATCCTTGGGTATTGGGATGGGCCTGTTAGGGGGTGGGGGTTAAAGTTTGCACTAAACTTGTCGGCCAAGATATTGGCAATATCTGTTGGTTCAGTGTAAGTGGTACCGTTGTGCAGTAGTTCAGAGCACCTCTGTGTATTGTTATGCAGATTCCTGACATAGCTAAAGAATGCTTTTTGGTTGTCTTTAGCATCTGCAGCAATTTTGTTTTTTTAACTAGCTTTGGAGGATTTGATGAGGGATCTCAGTTTTTTACTGAGACTTACAAGGGAATTTTTCCATCTTGGGACTTTACCTTTTCTGCAACTGTTTTTTCCTTCTGTTGTAGTGTTTGTTAATGGCAGGTTTCTCCTGAGGCAAATATCTGCTATGCTCCAATGGAGCTTTTTGAAGACTTACTGAAGGTTTGAGCCCCTGAACGGGAAGAAGAGGGAGGAGGCAAACCATAAAGTATAAGCTTACTATGCCTGTCAGCTATGACTCTTGAATTAAATCCTGCACAAACTGTACAGTTTGTATTTAAATGCACTGCACCTAAGCAATAGAAGTACTCCTTGTAGGCATCCGAGGTAGGATTTTATGCCCACAGGAAATGTATGTCTTGAAACTTGTTGGCTTGTCAGCCATGGCAGTAAAAATCCACTGAGAAAAATAGAAAAATAGTTAAATCAAGGACAGATTTTTTTTTTTGTAGGGAAATTACCATCAGTGGTAAAAAAAGAAATACCCTATTTAATAGGGTAGGAGTTATAGAAGAAGGGAAGAAAGACAAAATACCAGCAATGGTATGTCTGAGAGGTTATTATAAAAATAGTAGGAGCCTAATGCAGAAAAGGAGAAACTAGATGGAGGTTTAAAGATAGGAAAAATAAAATAATAAAAAATATATATTATATATTAAGAAAAAGAAATTTACTTTAAAGGTAATTCAACTTTTTACTTACAACTTTCTAAAAGATAAGAAACTGCGAGAGAAGAATCCCACATCCATGCGCAATGGCGGCAAACAAGATCTGAGGTATTGTGGATGGACTGGGACATTATGGTTAGAGGGGGGAGTTCGAGAGTTGGATCCAAAGTCTGTAGTATGCAGCCATGTCGGATCCGAGAATTGGATCCATAACCCATTCATTGATGAAGAATGAAAATAACAACATCAGATCTGATGATGTGAGCCAGATACAGAAAATCTTCAAAAGCACCTGAAGTGCTTGCCAATACCTATGTTATGGCAAGAATCTTTTAATTCTAGCTTTACCATAAAAAAACTAGCATGGGAACCAGAGATAATAGGGTCTGAAGGGACAACATTTTGAACTTTGGGACCTTTATAAAAACTGATATAGGCAAGATCTAGCACAAACCTCCAAGTTCCTTTTTTCTATAGCACTAAAAAATCCCTGAATAAAATTCTTTGCTCCTGTGGTCCGCAGGCACTGATTCTATGACTCACTGAGATAACATTTGATCCATACTAGGAGGAAAAAGGGATATATGGTTTACTGGGCAAAGGGGATCCCCTGTTGAATGATTTTCAGAACTCAGTTGTCTGGAAGAATGTGTGCAACAAGGATAGATGAAGATTCATGTAGAGCGGAAAGGTTGCCGGGGTGGGTGGAATGGGAACCCTGAAAAGTCAGGTAGTCAGTCTGACTTTTTTTGGACTGTTATTTATTTTTAGAGGCTCTCACTTTCTTTTTGGAACTTTCTTGTCATTGTTTTTTTTAGCCTGTTTGGAGGCACATTGCAGCTTGAATTATGTATTAAAAAAGGACATGAGGGAGAAAGAAATTTATTTCCCTTAAAAATGAAAGGTTGGAAGATTTGGGTTATTCCTTGTATCAACCCCCCTGCACCTCAGCTGTAGAAGGGCCAAAGAGAACTTCCTTGTCCAGAAGAAAATAAACATTTTCAGTTTTAACATATGCAGGAAGATGTTGAGGATATAACCAAGCAAAGCTTCTCATGACTGGCCAAGAAGCTGCCACCCTACAGACTGTATCTCCACCATCATAAAAGAACTTTAAAGCATATTTAATAAAATGAAAAGTAAAAATAAATGAGACAGTCAATTAAATTTTTGCCTCTACAGAGTCAAGGTTACCAGTAAGCTTCTTCATGTTCTCCAAAGACAGAAGCAAAAACTTTAGCATATGGACCTGGCAGTTTAAAATTCTGAAAGATAAAAGTAGAAGCAGAATACACTTGCTTCCCAAATCTGTCAAAAGCTTTTCCATCTTTGTCAGAGGGAATGGGACTGATATAAGAAATTTGTCCAGCAGAAACAATTTTGGAAAGGGAAGCCACTGCAGAGTCTGCTTTAAGATTAGAAAAAAAGAAGTTATGTCTTACCATAACATTCCATCTGTGTTGTAGATCTTCATTCATTCCTTACTGATGGGATTTCAGTTCTATCCTCGGAACCGACTCAGTTAATACATAAGCTTGCATCAGCCAAAAAAACTCTTGAGCTAAGTCCTACCTATAGTGCCCCTCTCCTTCTTTCTTCAGGTGGAGTTTGCCCACCAGGAATAGAGACAGTGGAGGCCCTATCTGAGCAGATGCCCTATCAGGCAGTCAGGACCAAAAAGATCACCCAAGAGTCCTTGGGCAGGGGGTAGGAGGGTGAGACATAAGGAATGAATGAAGATCTACAACGCAGATGGAACGTTATGGTAAGAACATAAATTCTTTATCTGATGTTGTAAATCTTCATTCATTCCTTACTGATGGGACCGAGTCCCCAGCTACTTTATGTCCTGGGAGACCCTATGGAGGGATATTCCTGAGCATCATTGAGCCAAAGGATGCTCTTCCCCTGGAGGCGATATCCAATTTGTAATGTGTGATAAAGGTATGGAGGGTTTGCCCAAGTGGCTGCTGCGCAGATGTCATCCATAGAGGCTCTGGAATGAAACGCCACCGAAGTGGACACTGACCTGGTAGAGTGAGCCTTGATTTTAGTAGGTAAAGTTAATTTGTTCTGTTGGTAGACAAAGGTAATGCAATTCTTTAGCCATTTTGACAAGGTGACTTCGGAACAGCTTTACCCAATTTGGGACCTGAAAAGGCTATGAACAGCTGGTCCAACTTATTTTTTTTTTTTATTTATTGACATTTATTATCCGGGTTAGTCCAGCTGGGCCAGAGACCCATTTTCAGTGGAGACCCAAGGAGAAAAGCTCCAGTTACAAATAGTTTAAAATACAAAGAAATTCAATTTGCATTACATAAAAATTCAGTTAATAATCCATAAAAGTGAAGTTTGGAATGCAATTACATAGAAATTTATTATGTACACAGTATAAATACATATAAATACACTGTGTGGGATAAGAACAACAAAATAAGTAAGGTAAATCATATCAGAAGATGTATAAACAACAATAATTTTTTTTTTCAGAAACTTTCTGAAAGATTTAGTTTTGCCTAAGTAAAAATGTAGTTGTCTATGTACATCCAACAGGTGTAAGCAGTATTCAAGTTTGTTATAAATTTTTGGGAAAAGGACTGGTAAATCAACGGACTGATTGAGTCTTGAATTCAAGATAATCTTGGGCAAAAAGGAAGGGTTAGTCTGAAGTGATACTTTCTCATTATGAAAAAATTAAATAAGGGCGATTAACACACAAAGCTTGTAACTCTGATATCCTCCTGGGTTAGGTGATGGCTACGAGGAATAAGGTTTTCCAGGATAAAAACTTCAAATCACATGTGGCAGAAGATTCGAAAGGTGAACCGGTTAGAGTTCATAAAACCAAAGTCAAATTCCAAGATTCAGTAGTATTTTTAATAGATGGTCTCAGGTGCAGGACTCCTTTCATGAAGGTTTTGCAAAGGCGGTAAGACATCAGTGAGGAATCATTAAAGCCATCATGAAAATTGGTTATAGCCACAAAGTGAATTGTAATAGTAGAGGCTGAGGCTCCTGAATGGAGTAGAGTCAACAGGTATTCTAAGACCTTATGGACTGAGATTGAGAATGGGTCTAGTCCTTGTTCTTTAGCCCAGATTACAAACCTGACCCATTTGCTGTGATAGAGTATTCTGGTGGAGGGAGAAGCCAGAAGAATTTTTCACACTGAGGAAGATAGGTTCATCTGCCTGGCAATCAATGGAAGTGGGGATACCAAGCGGTCAGCTTGAGACTGTGAATGTTGGGATGGACTAGGCCCTGTAGGTGAGATAGGAGTCCCGGGATTGGATCTAGGGTCCATGGACGGTGAACCAAGTGAGGCCATAGAAAGGGGAATCAAACTTGACCGGGCCAATAGGGTGCAATAAGGACTACCTTGCTTCTCAGCTGTTGTGCTTTCTTCAAGAACTGTGGAATTAGGGAAATAGGGGGAAAGGCATACAGTAGACCCCGGGGCCAATTGTGTATCAGAGCATCTCTCAGGGACTCCCCTTGGGGAGGATTAGGGCGAAGAAGCTGCTGCACTTGTGGTTCAAGGGGAAGCAAAGAGATCGCAGCAAGGCCAGCCCCAAAAACAAAAAATTTGTATTGCTACCATGGAGTTGAGTGACCACTCGTGAGACATCAAAATGTTTCTGCTCAGTTTGTCTGCAATCAGATTGGAGTTCCTGGGGATGTGCATTGCTAAGTGAAAGCGGTTGGAAGCTATCGCCCATTGCCACACTCTCAGGGCTTCCCAGCATAATGGATAGGATCTGATTCCTCCTTGCTTGTTGATGTACAAGACTACTGACATATTGTCTGAGGATAGCAATTGTCCCGGACGGAAGGGTTGTCTGGAATGCTTGCAATGCCAGGAGTACTGCCCTCAGTTCTAGGACATTGATATGCAGTTTGGCCTCTATGGGGAACCAAGTGCCTTGGACGGTCTTTCCCTGAAAATACTCCCCCCACTCCATCAGGGAAGCATCCGTGGTCACTGTGGCTTTGGGTTGTGGGGGGTAAAAGGGATGACACCATAACTCCTCCTCTGGTTTTATCCACCAGTTCAGATCTTACTTGCATCGGTTTGTTATGCGGATTGGGTAAGACATCGGGTGTGTTAAAGGAGACCATTGAGATGCTAGGAGTCATTGTAGCAACCTCATATGGAATTTTGCTAGTGGAACCAAGTGACTGTAGCCACTATGGAGCCCAGGAGTAGAAAACCAGTTGAGCTGGGAACAGATTTTGAGAGAGTATTCTCTGAAGTTGAGATCTCAGTCTTAGTAGCCTGTGATGAGGTAAGGCGACATGGCAGGAGATTGTGTTGAACTTTGCCTCAATTAACACTAAGCTTTGAGTCGGTACCAGTTTTGACTTTTCTGTGTTTATTGAATTCCCTAGCTTTTCTGCCAGATTTTGAGTGTACGACATGGCTTGAAGCAGTAGACTCCTGGTTAGAGTGGTAAGGAGCCAATCATCTAGATATGGAAACACGCAGAATCCTTGTAGTCTCAGGTGAGCTACTACTACTGCAATGCATTTGGTGAACACCCTGGGGGCTGTGGAAAGACCAAAGGGCAGTACTCGAAATTGGTAATGACTGGCTCCCAGCCAGAAGCGAAGTATCTTCTGGATCATTTGTCCATTTTTATGTGGTAATACATATCCTGAAGATCCATAGAGCACATCCAGTTGTCCTTCTCCAGAAATGGAAGAATGGACTGAACTGTGACCATCCGGAATTTTACTTGTCTGACGAACGTGATCAGTACACTGAGGTCAAAAATTGGCCGCCAGTCCCCTGTCTTTTTTGGCACTAAAAAGAACCTTGAGTAAAATCCAGGTCCTATTTGGTCTGGTGGGACTGGTTGGATGCCTCTTTTTCTTAGAAGTTTTAGGCCTTCTAGTGTTGCTGTATCCCTCTGACTGGGTGGGACATTGGGGATTCGACTTAAAGGCCTGGGGTAAAGGTGAAAGGGGATATGGTAACCTCTGGTCATTATCCTCTGCACCCATGAGTTTAATGTTATCGATTGCCAGGCTAAGTAGTGCAGAGAGAAATGTCCCCCAACTGCTTCCAATCGGGCTGCTGCTCAGGAACACTGATAGGGCTGAACAGAGAAGGAATCTCTGGAGCCCTGGTTTCATGGGCCCCCTCTACTATGGTAGGGGCATCTTCAGGATGAGTTCCCGCTTTGCCCTGGGGAGGATTGCTCACCACCTGTGTCACAGAAAGGCCCTTGGGATTTTTTGAACCACATCTTTCTGCCCCTCTGATTCCTGGAGTAGGACTGTTTAGGGCTGGAAAAGCATATGCCCACAGCAGATATGGTCTTTCCTTCTTTCTCACACCTGGCTAATGTGTTCTTAACTTTTGGGCCAAACATGGAAGACTCATCAACAGGAGCATTGACGACGGAAGACTTGAAGGGGTCCACAAAATCACAAAAGTACACCCAGGCGTGACGTCTTATGACAATGCCTGAAGCAGCTGCTCTGGCTGCCCCCTCAGTTGTATGAACTATCAACTGCATAGAGGAGTTAGAAATGGACTCTAGGATGGCAAGCTGATAGGAGACTTTATCTTGCACCACTTCAGGTAATACCCTGCCAAAGTACCTGAAAGTTCTGTAATCAGGTCCCTTTCTAGATGTGTAAAATGTGCCATGTAATTCAGTGACCGTAAGGCGAAGGTCACTGAAGTGTAAATCTACTTCTCCAGTCTGTCTATCATCTAGGACTCCCTGTTCGGAGGATGGACAGTCAAACTTTCTTCCACAAGTTCTTTCTTAGTGGCCGCTGCCACGACCATGGAATCTACTGCCAAACCACCGGAGCAGTGGGGGTGGTCTTCTGGTGAGGAGAGAATTTTATCAGGCCTCAGGGAATCAGCTCAATGTTATCAGGGGCCTTCCAGGCATGCTGCACGATGAGCTTGATCAGCTCATCTGTAGGTGGGGTCACCCAGGAAGTAGAGGCTTGAACATGGAAGACTTGCAAGAATACAGATTCCTCAGTAGAAGGGTCGATGGGCTTCCAGTTGCCCCTCTGTTTCAGGATCTCCAGGATGTCTCCGAATGAGACATCTTCAGGGGGTGACCGTGGGGACCCTTCTCCCTCATCAAAATCTGTATCTTTGGCGACGGATTTCTCTGGGGAATCCACATGATTCCTCTTGCACATTCTCTTTCAGGGTGGCTCCTCAGTGGGGTCTTCTGAGGAGGACTCTGAAGAGTTTGTGCCTTGAAGCAGGGTTACTTGCTGCTCCCATGCTTGAAATTCCTGCATAGTGGGCTGTGTCAACTGCATGCGAGAGGAAAGGGAAAGGTCAAGTTCTGATGCTGGAGGTTCCAACTGCATGTTTGCAGAAGCAAGAACCCTCTCCATCATCTGGAAGGCAGACCCACCTGAAGAGAGATGGGAGCCTGGAACCAAGAAGGACATCCTCAGGACCCGGGTTACACCCCTCTCCAATGAGCCCACATCCAGGATAGGAGCCCAGAGAGGGCTAGGAGCTGCCGAAACAATCGGAACCATAGATGGCGCCATAGAAAAATTGGTGCAGAACTATGGGTCACGGTGCCGACAGACCAGTCACGGTCCCGAGGGTGGATTGGCTCTGAATGGAGTGAAGTCCAGAGGGTAGGTTCCGGAACCGTGGAAGGTAACATCACAGAAACCAAAGATGTAGGCACTGGGATAGACATCAGAACCAAGGGCTCCAAAGCCTGGGAAGAGGTTGAAGGAGGATATGTTGGAGTCTATGCAGATAAACCTTTGGCTCCAGCTGGGAGGGAGGTCTTGGTAGGAGTTGGAATCCCTCTGGCTGCTAACAGCTGATCAACAAGCCTCACTACATCCATTTCAGAAAGACTCCTGATGGAAAGTGTAGATACCCCAGACGGAGAGTCAGGTCTCGCGAGAAAAGGTCTATACTGCTGTCCAAAAGGGGGTTGATTGTAGGTGAGTATTTGATCCTGGGCAAAATTTCAGTTTTCAGTGCCAAGGAGGATTGAGCTATGAAAGAGATCATTGTCGGTGCTGAAATTATGTTTCTATATTGGCTGAAGACATCCACAGGTTTAATGTATGATTCTCCTCTTCCATCATTTTTACTTCTCACCTTACAGAGATAGGGCTTAACCTCTCTTTCACAAATAGATACTGTCTACATTCTAAGCTTTGTTCCCTGATACTTGTTACAGAAGCATTAATTACATAGAAAGGAAGAGCTATAGAGAGCTTGTTTAAACAAGCTAAAGAACACTTAGACCATGTTTAGTTTCTGATTTTTTTCACAATGTGAAACACTTCTTAATATTTAAAAGTGAACACAAAACATTTTCATTTTGTGTATATATTTTTATGATATAACTAAGAGCATACACATGTTCCAACTTGGTAGATTTTAGAATTTTTATGTCAGCATATATTTATGTCAACTTTGCACTTTGTATTTTTTATGAATCACACAGACTTTTAAACTGCATTTTTTAACAGCACAAGTTTTGTTAATTGATGTAATTAGCAAGTGCTACAAACATCACATGATCAAATGCTTTTAGTATATAAAGGATAGAAAGCATTCATTTAATTCAACTTGATAAAGCCTGGTACAACCAGGCGAAAGCGCTTGTTTGGAGAGTTCGTTTGTTTGTCAGAATAAAGGATTTTACCTGCTTTTGGAACTACAACTGTTGCTGTCCTTGGGTTACTTCGAAGTGCACTAGAGCCATTCATTTTGCAACTATATTGGCCAGCTGAACCACGCTGTTTTCCTGCTTTTGGAAACAAGTTTTTATCTGGATTTTTACTTGGCTTTGTTTGCTGAATTTATGTCTGGTACTGAAGTAACTATAGGTACCAAAGCATGTATCAAAGTTGTTGGTTCTGTGGTAGGTGTTACCGACTTTGGCACCATAGAGAGAGTTATAGGCTATGGTGCCGTAACAGTTGGAGCAGACATTTTTGGTAATTTTGGAAATTTTGGTGTAGGTTCAGATACTGTCTGTGACGATTTAGGTTCCTTGGAACTTGGAGAAGCCAGAAAAGAATGGCTTATCTTTTTATTTTATTTTCTGGGAGGTGTTAAGACCTCCACCTCAGAAAGAGCCTCCAAAAAGGGAGAGTTCAGTAATCCTTTCAGCATTAATTTATTGTTCCGCTCTGCCAAAGTGCAAGAGCTGGAGATGAGGAACTCTGAGTCAGTAGACACACAAAAGATGCCCATCAGAGTTGGGCATCTTTCGCCCACATTTGTCACACTGATTGAACCCGGTCATTCCCTTCTTGTCAGACATTGTGTCATGATTCTACTGGAATAGTATAATAATGCAGTCACACCTTCTTGCTAGAGAACAAGTTATTCTAAAGATAAGCACACACAGAAGGAAAGAAACATTGTTTTTTTTTTTTTTTTTAAGAAAGGGAGAAAGGGGAAATACCAACAATGGTAAAAACAATTACCACAAGGGTAAGGGAGGGGCCTGTATGAACAATGGTACTAACAATACCAAAAGGTAGGAAAAAGGGAAGAAACTAACACACACAAAGCACAGCAGTAAAGAGGGCTATTAATCTCAAAGAGAACTAGAAGGTATCAGCGAGAAAAACATGTGTGTGTGTGTGTGTGTGTGTGTGTGTGTGTGTGTGTGTGTGTGTGTGTGTGTGTATATATATATATATATATATATATATATATCAAATGTTTCACTACTTAGGTGAGAGCTGGCTTGGCGCGTCTTGAGAAGTACGTGGCAAACGAGATCATGGTAAAGGAGAGGGGTACTATGGGTAGGACCTAGCTAGAGAGTTTTTCTGGCTGGCGCAAGCTTGTGCATTGACCAAGTCATTTCCTAGGATGGAACTGAAGTCCCATCAGTAAGGAATGAATGAAGATTTACAACATCAGATCAAGTATTTGTAAGCCTGAGGTACCATGTATAACCTATCATACTTCCTAGGGGCAGGAAAATGACTGTCAGGAAAAATGCAAGCTGTGAGAAAAGCACTCTCTAAAGGAGGAAAAACAGAAGGAGCATCATTGATTGGGGGAATAGCTAACTGTGATAAGTCATAATACATTTACTGAGCAGTGGGGATTTCATCTTGATCTTATTGAAAATACTCTTGTATTTCAGATAAACTTTAAGAAAAAAGAAAGGCCTTCTGGAGTGAAATCTGAAGCAACACTTTACTTAGATTCAGAATCTTCAGACTGAGATTACAAATTCTTAAGCACACCAGTCACCCACAAATTCTTGCTGTTCTGGCTGAAATCAGAGGTAAAAAGTGAGGAAAACCATTTTCTTTCCTTTCCAGCATGAAAATGGCAGCAGAAAAAGCTGATATTAACTCCCTAGCAAATCCCAGCAAATCTTCCTTGTCCATGGAAACAAACAGAAGCCACATGTTTTACTTTTTTATCTCCTTTCCTGCTAAAGTCCCTAGAACAGGCCCAACCCAAAGTAGGCACACTCTCCTGGTACCCAGGCTGCTTATCTTGGCTATTAGGTAAAACACTAGCCCCACCAAGACTGAGACGGGTTTCTCTCCCTTGCCAATGCAAGGTATCTTTACAGCCACAGAGGATGTGTTTATCCCCTGGTTGTTATTGCCTGTAGGTGTTACACTACACAGAATTGGGAAAAAAGATGAGTGCCCTGTGATGCCAAGACTGGACAGGGCAGAGTCATCCATCAGTGGCTGTGGCACAAATAGAGCCGGCATGATACTCAAAGACTTCTTTTGTTTTGTGAACAGGAAAAGGAAAGAGCAACCAAGGAGACTGGTAACTGATCCATAGGATCAACACAGGACGAAGCACTAAAGATGGGTAGAGAAGCATGAAAGAGTTAATAAAGTTTTAAAGCAGTCAAAAGCAGGTTCATGTAAGAGAAAACTCTGACAGTCAGCATAAGTCCTGTCCCTATTACATATAACCTATACAACCTGTAGGAAAAAAGTTAAAAATATGACATTCACGCACACTTCCCCTGACAAGTGACAGTCCTAAAGGAAAATAAGTTTCTCAGCAAAAGAATGTATACTTTTACAAGACAAAAGTTCACATATTTTCCACAGAAAAAGAAATTTAGTGCAAGGTTTTCTGCAAAGAGAGACTTATTTGCTCAGACCTGAAGAATCACTAGCTGACCAAATGTTCCACTGCACCTGCTGAAGGAGCACAGTTCAATAGCAAGAAAGCTCTGAGCTTTTCACCTCTAACTGTTGTTTTATATAAAGCTCCTGACAGAATGTGTAAAAGGTGCCCTTTAGCTTTGAACAGCTGTCTGGTATCAGTGGGGGTAGGACCCATACAGCTTAGGCTACTGCCACAGTGATCTAGTGTTGAACATCTATAACAGTAGTACAAGAAACACTGGAAGGGAAGGAGGAGGACTGAACCAAGTGGAAGAGCAGTGTTGCATCCTCATCTGCCTAGAGGAATGTCTTTTGTTTCACAGACAACCACTGCTTCCTTCCACAGAAACAGATGTGTGTTTTACAAAGTATTAGAAAAGGAGATATCTGAGAAGGGAGAAATGTGACGAAATATTGGTCTGTCAGAATAGGTGCCACCTTTATAGTTTTTAATAATTCACAAGACAAGTGAGGTCTGGAACCGAGTGTCCAGAAGGCCACCATTTTTTCTCAGGTTGTTCCATCTGCAAATGTATCATTTATCAGGAGAACCTGAGAAGGTGGAGACCATGAACATTTTATACTTTTCATAGTATGGATTAGCACAGAAATGTTATACCTTAGGATAGGAAAAACTATGAAGTCTGGCTCTGTATCTGAAAATGACTGCTCCTTGAATCAACCTGATGACAGTCACAGAGTGGAGTAGAAAGCCATGTCTCTATAAGTAAACATATTTCAGGACTCTAAGGTAAATGAGACAGCTACTTTGTTTTGCAGTTAAAAGTATTTAAGACAGTGCAACAAAGTGTGAAATATATGCCAACAAACCAACAGGAAAAAGAATGTCTTTTGTATGTAAAGTTAGCTAATTGCTTTGCATAAGTGAGAATATTTACCATAAGAGTGACAGAAGAGCTACCACAAGCTTGTAACTGGTCTATTAAAAAGTCATACTTTAGTTTCTACTTCCACTAGATACTAACTTGTTTTTTCTTGCTTTATTCTGCTGTTTTGCAGGACTCTGCTCAAGGATGCTGAAGCTCCTTAATATTGTTGCCCCAGCTTACTTTCTTTGTGGTGCTGCTGTGACATTTGCACTCCAGCTTTTCCTCTTCATCCCTGCAATCTTTGGGTATCCCTCTACAAGCATCCCTCCTTTTACACTCTTCCACGGTGTGCTGTTTCTCTTCCTGGCCACCAATACAATGGGGAACTATATCCTAACCATTCTGAACCCCTCAGAATGTGTGCAAGACAGTACTTTTGACAAGAAGGCTACAGATCAAGCAGATGGAGTGGATAACCAGCTAATAAAAGCGACCCACTTTTGCAAGCTGTGCAGTAAGGTAATCTGGAAACGTGACCATCATTGCTTATTTACTGGCAACTGCATCGGAAAGAGGAATCTGCGGTATTTCATCATGTTCTGTCTCTATACCTCTCTCACCTGCCTGTACTCCCTCGTGTTGGGTGTTGCTTATCTCACTCTGGAATATGCACTTTCCTTTGGGAGCCCACTAACTTTTCTTACACTGCTGCCTCTCGC